>NW_023458886.1:0-7870 GCF_013731165.1 Rhagoletis pomonella | reverse complement strand
CTTAACCCTCTTTAATTTGATACCAATATTGTAATATTTCATTTATTTCATCAGTGTAATTTAGTTAAACTTTGAAACAGGTGGCAACCCTAATGATACATATTTTCGGCTGTAATGATTCTTAACACTTTAATTTAATACCCACATTGCAATATTTCATTTACTTAATCAACTTAACTGAGTAAAAATTCTCAAATAGGTGGCAAGCCCCGTCAAAAATACTTTCAGCAACTATCTTTCTTAAAGCTCTTTAATTTGATACCCATATTGCAATAATTTATTTATTTAATCAATATATTTGGGTTTAAAAATTTTCAAATAGGTGGCAACCCTCCAGTTTTTTGCGATATCATTGGTTCTGGTATTATACCATTGTGGAAGAATACAAGTGAGATATCTTAGGGTTGACAGATAGTTGACAGGGTGTTCAATATGGCGATGACAGTGTGAACAATATGGCAGCCAATATGGCATACAACACCGAATGGCCCGAAGTAGCCAAACTACGACCCGAATGAAACGCTTCGTGAAAATCCAGGGTTGCGAAGTGGTATTTTGTTGGAAAATATAAAAGCCAGGATTTTGTGCAGCGCCGAATTTTAACAAAAGAGGGTTTTGTGTTCTCAAGATGAACAGAAAAGGGTTGCTGTGCTGTTTCGTTTTAAGCTTATTTTAATCTTAAGGTATCTAATTAAATATTAAAAGGAGACAAAAATTAAAGCAAAAATTTAAAATATATGTACATATCTGAAAATTGTAAATAAAATATATATTTCCACGAGAGACAAATAAAGTAAAATGGGTTAACTTTAGGGGAAATATACTTATCAGATTGGGTCAGATAGCGCTTTTACGTTATAACTAAAAATAATTCCTACTTAAATTTTATATAATTTTGGTAACGTATTTCTAAGCTGACCCTGAGATCTGTGAAATAATACATATTTATGTGCATATATTGTGTTGATTATGCTCTAAATCGCTAAATAATTCTTGCAGCAATCAGCACCATTGGAAAGTGAAGTGACAATAGGCTGGTTTTCTTTATACAGCCCGTTTTAAATTCGTATTATTGTTATAATAAATTACAATTATTGTTTGTTTCCATTTCGGTCAACAGCGCAAATTATTTATTAAAAAAATGTCGTTTAAAAATAGCAATTTTGTTTACTTTTGAATAAGACTTTATCGAGTGCGCTATAAAGACAGGGGGATAAATGCTGTAAAGAAATATATGTTGAGTCCAATCGGTTTTTTGCTAATCCGGTTTTTGTGTAGGTATAAACAAGGTATATTAAAAAAATAAATCTCCATAAAAAAATATCGTTATTTTCGTATTTAAAATTAATCGGAATTTTATGGGGGGTTATAAAAACTCGTTTTAATTGAAACTTTGTTTTTTTCGGCTATATTTGTTGTTATTTATTGGCCCAGATGCAAATATTGAATGAACTAACATATTTTAAATATTTACGGAACTACCATTTGTATACAATCCTGTATTCAAGTAGATGTAATTCGAAAAATTTAAACGGATTTCTTTAAATCCACCTGAGCTGCGGACATATTGCGAATTCATTTTAAAACATTAACCACTACATTTTATTAGTATTAAATACTTTCAATTAAGAAACAATTATTATTAGAAAATAAATATGAATCGGTTTATTTTAAATATTCCAATGTATATTTTTTGTTAATGCAGATAGTGCGGATTTAACGTATTTTATAACCGTTACATGGGGAAAAGAAATTTTAGGCAGATTGTTATTGACAATTTTTACATAATTTACGATTGCAATCAATTTCTTTCAAAACTATAATCTAAATGATTGCAAGTTGTATTTTTTACGATCAAAACAGATTCCAATATTAGGTATATTATGCACATGCAATCCAATTTGATTTGAGTTATTCAGTTTTAGATACATTTATATTTCTGTGTTCGTATGGAATAGTAGTTTATGTCGGGAAGCTGGCTTTAGTATAATCCGGCAATCCGTTTATTATTTACAACACAAGGAATTTTTTGATGACCCTTAACAAGAATATGGACGTGCTAGTATCGGAACTATTTCTTGCACGTTTATTTATCCAAAATTTCTTCAACGGCTCGGCGCCAGTGAGGGTATGCTGCGAATGCCGCATTATACTAAAACCAGCCTTTTGACATAAGCTACTATTCCATATGAGTGGGACACGTGCGAAATGCGGATTTTCCCAGTTGCAGTACTGCAGTAACTCGACACCTTCCTCACCAACCGCTCTGTCCTCTATGAGCTTCTTAATGTAACTGCAAATAAAAGATGGAAATTTAAGAAAAAATACTATTACAGCGTTTCACTCTTGTAGTATATTGGCTATCAAGCACCAGAAAATTTCCATCACGCATTCCATATGCCACCGATTGTCGTGGATCAATTAAAATACTGTCATCACAGCTTTTTGGTACTCCAGCAACTGGTGTGTCTATGGCGGAGTAATGTGGAGCTGTTGCATGACTAAAATCAATTTGGGCTCTTTGAGAACTGGCTTGTTTGTTGCGAGCTATTGGCATCAAATGTATGCAAATTAGATTTCCAAACGGGCAACTGTTGAATACAGGAAAAAATGTATTTTATATGGATCCACTAAAGTGCACTACTACCGTGTATAAATTGGCCAACCTTCTAATAAATCAAGCAATCTTATTGTATAGTCATCGCCGCCAGTCACCAAGAAATTTCCACTTGGGTGAAATGCAACATCATTCTCCGGCGACGAATGCACTGTATTAGCTCGCCTTCAGCTTTGTCAAATATCTTACGCGGTTACAACTTAATGCTAAAGCCACCAGATTGCCGTCTGGATGCCATGCCAGCTGTCGTCCCATACCTCTTCCCCCGGTGAACGTTCGCATACATTCGCCTGAAAATGTATCGCAAATTCTTAACTTGTCGCCGCACGATGAAATGAACTTACCATTAGGGCTGAATTTTGCTGCGCGCACCCATTTGTGTGTATTTTGAATCAGTATTTTGATGGCTGTTCGCCATTTTTCTAGTCTGCAAACGAATAAGCTGACGAAGAAGCAAACAAATTCAAGCACATTGTTGCATTCTACCGTACATATTAAAAGCTTTAAAATCTTAAAACATATGTGAAAAACTTTTATAATCTGAATATTTCTAATGTCGCAATCAAAACCAAATTTTATAAATAGCATTTTTAAAAAGCAATAATCTAATATTTTTCAAGTTTTTGGGCATATATGTTACCATTTGAGCAACAAATACTACCAAGTTTTAAGAGACTATTTAATGCAACTCAGGTCAAAAAAGCGCACTTTAGAGCAAAATAAGCAACTCTAAAAAACAGATGATCGCAGCTGTGGCCCAGGATGACGTCTATTGCTAAGATATCTCACTTGTATTTGTACACAATGTATTATACCGAACAATAAAAAAAAAAATTATTCAAATCGGTTCAGCCGTTCTCGAGTTTTGACGACCGTGACATACGAACACAACATTTTTATTAATATAGATGATCCAAGCGTGCTTCGCGTAACTACGTACATCCGTTCGTACATATGTACTAGGGATGTTGCGAATGTGGAATTTTAGACATCCGCGGATGCGAATGCGGATGCGGATGTTTAAAAGCTAACATCCGCGGATGCGGATGCGAATTCGGATGTCAAGTATTTATAAGAAATAATTTAGGTGAGTAAATTAGGTGATTCAGGTAAATAAAACATGGAAAGGGTAATAATTTTTTATAATTGGAACATTGTATTTAATAAAAACTTTTTATTAAAAAGTAGGTAGTGTTGTTGCCCTCTCGGGTTACAGCCTGTTTCTCAAAGGGTCGTGAATCAAAGCTGCGCCTCTAAATAACTACTCGCTCGAGGCGACAACTTTAAACTTGACAAAATGGTAAATTCTTTTCGATTGACGCCGCACTGAGAGGACTTTCAGTTATATTTAATTATTTTTTTTTGCGCTGCAATAATTACTTTTTGAGAATTGCGTCGGGGCTGTAAATGTCGGATGTATACTCCTGACTTTCATCTTCACAATCTAGCATCATGGCAAGATCGTTGTTTAAACACCGCTGTTTTCCAAAGAATTCTTCATTCTCATTCTTTTGGTTGTTTCTGAATTTGGAGAACCTGTAACGTCATCAGCGTTTTTCGATTTTAGTTTTTGTAATTCATTTTAAATCCTTTCTTTCGTGTTTTGTCAGTGCACTTGCACAATATTCCAGGGACCGAAAATAACACGTTATTTTTTACAACTTAAGCTTGGCCAACAATTTTTTATTCCGAAATAAATGTCCTTTCCGTATAATAAACAAAAAAACACTAAACACTTATCTAAGTTACACAAATTTGGTATAATATGAAAGAAAGAAATAACCTCTACTCATATATTTTATTTTAGTTAATACTAAAGTAATTCATATACCTGACCTAAAGTAAGTTCTATGGTAATTAACTAACATATTATATTTAAATATTTTTCAATATTTGGCCAAGTTTAACTCTTAAAAAAATAACCGTTATTTTCGGTTCCTCCAATATTCGCATTCGCAGAAGATCCGCATTGATTATTGCGAATGCGAAAGCGAATGCGAATGTCAAAATTAATGCGGAAGCTCCGCGGTTTCGAATGCGAATGCGAATATTCGCAACAACCCTGATATGTACATATGTTTGTATGGATATATTTATGATGAAGCACACGGGATTCGTTGATGTACATATTGATGGACATATGTATGTACTTATGGACAGCAATGTTTTCATATATGTACATATGTTTGAATGGTTGTACCAGGGTAGCCAACTCATTTTTGAGAAATCCCCAATTTCGGCAATTAAATTTCCCGATTTTGCACCAAATTTCGTAGAATTCCTCACCCATGGATATCTGCTTATTTACAAAAAATATTTAATGTATTTTGACATGTTGCTGGTTTTTCTGTTTATTTTATTTTGAAATGTAATACATCTTTGTATTTATAAACCCAACCAAACTTTTATAAAGTTGGTTAACAAATAAAAAATAAAAAATGTGCATAAAATATTTACATACATACAGTTGTCGAAAAAAATTTAGTCATACAATTTTTCTCAATTATTTTTTTGGTTATTTAATATGAGTTATTTTTTATAAAATATATAGTTCATTCTTTAACAAAACCCTTATTAATCCAAGATTCATACTTTGCGCAGTATTGAAAAAAATCAACAAGGCGGCAAAAATAGAAATGTCAAATGACAATTTGTAAATAGTACTGCCATTGTTTTCTATTCGATGCTGACTTAAATATTTAATAACTCAGGGTTGTATAATCAGTACTTTTAGTTGCAACTTTCTTAACTCATTATGAAAGAAAAGAAAAAAATTAGCTAACACCTAATTCCTCACAAAAAAACAGTTCATCCCCCGATTCCCCAAGTAAACTGAAATTCCCCACAAAACACGGTCCGTTCCCGGTTCCCCACGCAAACTGAAATTCCCCGCAATTGCTACCCTATGCACAAATGTTTATGTACATGTATATATGCACGTATGTAGTACAAACGAAAACAAATTTAATTAGTGCTAGCAAAGCTGCTCGTTGATATCCAGCGAACTGTACTGATTGTCAAAAATAATGTGTTTGTTGTACATTTGTTCATGTTTGTCATTGTGCGTGTAATTTTCTAGAGTAGTTTTTGTGCCCCCGCTATCACCTTGTATGAATTCGTCTTTCGGTGGTATTAGGGACGTTAATTTTTCAGCTTTTTCCGATCCAGGGATTTTCGGTATGTCGTTATCACAATCCCGGGATCCCTGGATTAGTCCTGGGGTTTAGATATTCATTACTTTTCAATAACATAAATCGAAAGAATTGCTTTTATATTGTTTGAGAAGCACATAAAATAAATAATAAATAAATGGGTTTGAAACCTACTTTTTAATTTAAAGTGGCATTTTTATTTTTTCTCCCTGACGTCAGGATTTATTTTAAAGGACTTTGTAATTTCAAAGATATGGTTGATTCCAAAAATTATTTAAAGAACTCAATGCAATGTATAATAAAAATATGGGTACCAAATGCAAAAGGAAATTTCTTTAGAAAATAAAAAAATTAAAATTTTTTGGATTCACACGGACGAATAGGTAAATTTTTAAGCTGATAATGTTAGAAGGACGAAATTTGAGCATGTTATCGAGGTTATATAAGTCCTTAACATATAATCTTTTCGAAAACAAATATTTCTAAATTTCAAGAATAACATTTTAAAGGATATTTTCAATACTTACCAGTCCTTCTGCACCAAAACCTTGAATCTGTTTAAATTCTACAGGATTAGCAGGACGCGGTTGAGTGCGGACGTGTTTTTCTTTGCTCGTAAATATCCAAATTTATCTCTTGTCATTCGCGATGTCTAAGTGCATTAATTGTAATAATCATTTCAACGGAGATGATTTTATATCCTGTAATATCTGCTGCCAAAAAGTGCATATAATTTGTTAAAAATTAAACTCTGATTGTATCAATCATTTAAAAACAAACACAAATTTGTTCAGATGTGATATCTGCGTTAACAGCACTATACCGATGTGTCTCTCCAAAGTGGAAAAAGTGTGCTCATCTTTAAGTGAAATTCAGCAAGTTCTTGTGGTTGTTAGCTGTGCGAATAACACAAATCTGCTCTCAGCGATGAGAACAAAAGTCAAACCGCGATGAAGACGCGCTTTAAAGCAAAGGTCAACGACTCGTCAAACTCTAATTCGTCGGCTACTCTTAATAAAGCTAAACGTGCTCAGTCAAAGTCAACACAACAAAATGCCAAGAGCTCGCAGGCCTCTCTGCTTGCTGTTGATGGGGACTCTGAGAATTATGCAGCCACGCGCAATCATGTTGTTTCTACTGGCGACGCCGCTGTCGAAACTGTAGTGCATGGGTCTGTTGTTGCTGCGTTATCACCGAATTCACATATTTCCACCATTCGTAATCAGCTTACTTCTAGTACTGTCACTGCTTGTGCTGATGCTTCTACTAATGCTGCCTTCACTGGTTTTGAGTCCTCAGTCGCTGCTAAATCGCCTGTGCTAAATGTAAATGTTTGCAGTCAAATAAATAATGCTGATAATGCTGATTGGTACACAATGAGAAAGCGAGAACGTAAGCAGTCAGCTGTTGTGGTTGGTTCTAACATTAGCACGGAACTCAATGTTGCAGTGCACAACACTTGGTTTCATCTCTCTTCTTGCATGCCAAATGTAACTGAAGGTGACATTATTAAATACGTATCTAAAAATACTGTCATTGCTGTTAAGGATATATTATGCTACAAACTGGTAAAAAAAGGTGACTCCATTGGACCCTATAAGCGGTTAAATTTTAAGCTTGGTATTCCCTCCAAACATCAGAACTTGGTGCTTAGTGCTTCATTGTGGCCCAAAGATGTTAGGATCAAACCTTTTCGTTTTTTTCAAAAGCGGGAACTGTGCGTGACCAATTCATGAAAGATAAATGCGCTCCGGTGTTTGCCCTTAATAAGCCGTCTGGTCTGAACATCTATTTTCAAAACATATCAGGTTTAAGAACAAAGTCTGATGTTGTTAGTTCCTTTAGTGCACAGATGGATTACGATATCTTTGTAATTGTTGAAACTTGGCTTAATTCCGATTTCCACGATGGTGAATTTTTCGATCCCAATCAGTTTGACCTATTTCGTAAAGACAGAGATCCTTCTAAAACTGGCTCCCGCAGAGGTGGAGGTGTTCTTTTCGCCGTTCGACCAAAACTCAAGGCATATATGGTAACTCTTAACAACGATGACTCCTTGCTTGTCCAATTATGTGTCTGCATAGGAGGCTCTTCTTTCAAC
>NW_023458885.1:72819-95595 GCF_013731165.1 Rhagoletis pomonella | reverse complement strand
GGAGGTATTTTCAAATCGGTCCAGCTCACTTAAATCTTAATATTTTAGCCAAATATTTTGGTGAACGTCTTAGAATATAATAAATTTTGTAATCCCGGCGGAAAAACCGCAACTTTTTTTGGTGATGCAGTCTAATCTACCTACATACATACCCTGTAGTCAAATGTACTAGTTGTAAACTACTTCACAACTAGTATGAACCACATGCCCAACTAGTCAGCCAACTATCTTTTTTCCATGCAACCAACTGGTATTTTTAACATGGGGATGTCCTACGAGATGGCAATTGTCAGATTTCGGTCAGAAATATACCAGTATCATACTAGTTGAAAATAGACAGAAAAAAACTAGTCCAATTATCGACCAAAACCACTACTCTGGGAGTCAAAAAATAAAATGAATTCATGAATATACTATAAAAAACTTTTGATTAAGTACACTTTAATATATCACACATTGTTATTTAGCAGCCTCAGATGTTCCAATAATTGGTGTAAATTTTTTTGACTATTAATTAAAAGCAAAACTAAATACATAAATATTTCCAACTTTCGAACATAAATTTAAATGCATTTCTTATAAAAAGTAAAAGGTTTCAGGAACAATAAATACATACAATAATATATTTATCTTTTTGAATAATATTGAATCTGCAAAGGAAAAAATTTTAGTTAAAAATAAAATTAATACGTCAGTTAATACTTCAGTAATAAAATAAATTAAAATAAATTAAAATATTTTATATAGTATTAAAATAAATTAAATTCATTAACTTTGCACATTTCAGTTTATTCTTTTTAAAAATTTATAAGAGTAACAATTAATCGGTATTTAATCAACTAAACGGTTATCAAAAAAAACATGCTTTAATTAATAGTCATTATGAATATTAATTATTACTTAACAGGCCTGGTATAATCGAATACGTACTCAATTTAATGGTTTACAACATACCCAAATAAAAGTTATAATATTTTGTGAACTTTATCGTATTAAACTGTCGAAGTCAAATAAAACAGGGCATGAATAAATAGTTTTGTACTTGGTACAAGTCTGGTCATTTTCGAACTAGTTCGGTTTCTGTCAGGGAATTCTAGTTGTAAACTAGTATTTTTCCTGACTAGTTTGGGATTTCACTGCAGGGTACATATCGTCGCTACCATGTCAAACTATCGAATGTGCTAAAATGCTTTTTCATTTACGATGCGTTTAGAATGATACGTAAGTTGGCGAATCGTCGAATTGCTAATCTTCTAAGCAAAGGATAATGGCTTTAACAAGGTGTCTAATCCCAAACTTTTTTCTAATGACAACAACATTTTTCACAACAGCTTTTTTACTCTCCTAAAAAGTACCCATTTTCACATTCGATAGTTTGACATGGTGGCGACGATACGTAAGTGTCAAACGAAAGTTAGCTATAATGTTGACGTTGCGCCATAAACACGAGTTTAAGGATTTTTGTTTATGAATAAATGACAATTGTTCTCATCAGGGTGTTTAAGAAACACAGAGTTTAATTTGACAATTGATTGTTTACTTTTTCTTATTCAGATTTAGCCTGTTCCGGTACTCCAGGATTTAAACATAAATAGTCCGAAGTAGTCACGGTAAATGTGTACCGAACGACCTCGGACTATTTCTAATTAAATCCTGTAGTGCGGGAACAAGCTAATTGTCAATATTCATCATTGGGGCCAACATTTATATTAGTGCCACCAAAATGTGTGCATTGTGCGGCCAAATTTACCCCAAAAGGGTTGCATTCCAATAAACACCAAATGAAAGTGTTATTTAAGGCGATTTCAGCGAAAATTTGTTGTATGGTAAACTCCGAGTTGATGAGTAGTATTTAATGTTAAACTCCAAAATAGCCCATAAAGTCGAGTTAATGATTCAACGTGAACCTACTATAAGAAATCTTTAGTGGAACATTTAAAATATTTTTTAAGGTGTTTGATAATTTGAATGAATAAGTACTATATTTTCTAAATTCATACATACCAGATCGGACCACAACGTTTTTTCCCAATAAATATCTTGACCCTAGCGCCGCACTATGGGAGATTGGGGAAATTTTTTGGACAAAAAGGAAAACACGGAAACGTCAAAGCTGTGCAGCTATGCTTTTTTGTGCTCTGTTTCAATTTCGTGTTTTATAAAGTTGTTTACGTTTAATAGAGTAAGAAATTAAAAAGTGTGAATAAACGTCTGGTGCACAATTAAAGATAAGTAATATATCAAACTTTCCTTTAAATTTGATTAATTTAACTTAATATTCTTAACCCTTTCCCTGCATTTGTACAATATATTGTACGTTTAATTTTTTGTAACATTGGAAGCGTGCTATTTAAAATCTTACTAATATTTTTGAAAACAAATTAAACCTTATGAAGTTTTGGAATGTCCCGAATAGTTTACGTAAATCTCAAAATCGAAAACGTTTCAAAAATATTTTTAGAATTTAATTTAATAATAGACCATTTTATAAAATTCCAGTGACACGCAAGTTGTGGAAATTTACTGTACAAAAAATACGTGAAAATCAAGTAAAATCGCTAATAAAAAAGCATTTCATCATATAAAAATACTAAAATTAAACTATCATGATTTAAAATATTTTTCCCGAGTGTTAAAAAAAAAGTACAATATATTGTACATTTACACTGAAAGGTTGTAATTGTACAATATATTGTACAAACGTCCGTAAAGGTTGCAGTTGAACAGGCAATTAGGGTGGTTTTTGCCGTGGTTTTAGAAGAGCTTGTGCGTTGTTGATGCGGTAAAGGGTAGGTCTTTGATTTCTTGATCTACTGAAGGCAGAAAAACCGGAAGGTTTATTAAAACGGGCTATTTGTATTTTATATTGCAATTGTATCTGAAATTTTTCAAAATTTCTTTCTATAATTCTATTTTAATGGAGAAAATTTAAAATTTTTTAATGTAAATCTTAACGAAAGATACTTAAAAATATATAAAATTTTCATTCCAACATATCTGCAGTAAAATCAATTATTTTGTACATACATAAGTTCATTTTCAATGAAATAAAAGTTTTATTCCGTCAAACTTAGTGAAATATTTATTGAGTCTTCTTGAGTGCTTTTACTCCTTTGCGGACTTTTGTACAATATATTACACAAATTTGAGGTAGCCCTAATAGCTACCCAAAACAACTTTTGAATATATATTTTTTTACTTTTGCTATTATGAGGCTCTGTGAACCTTGTAATTAAGAGGGAAATTTTTTATATTCATCTCGGACAGATTTGACCGGAAAGGGTTAATTGCATGAGCCGAGTATTTTGTTTCACATAATATACTATTGTTGTCAATTGCTTTTGTTTATCCGTAACTACAATTGTTTTTGTTTGTGCACATTGCTTTTGCTCTTTTTGTCCTTTTATACATTTTCCTAATTGTTCAACATTTACTATTGTTCGTTTGCGCATCAATGTAAACACCGAGTTATATTGTAGTAGATTATTTAACATAGGCTAGGAAATAACGGGTGATTTTTTTGAGGTTAGGATTTTCATGCATTAGTATTTGACAGATCACGTGGGATTTCAGACATGGTGTCAAAGAGAAAGATGCTCAGTATGCTTTGAAATTTCATCATGAATAGACTTACTAACGAGCAACGCTTGCAAATCATTGAATTTTATTACCAAAATCAGTGTTCGGTTCGAAATGTGTTTCGCGCGTCCGATTTATGGTCTACATAATCGACCAAGTGAGCAAACAATTAATGCGATTGTGACCAAGTTTCGCACTCAGTTTACTTTATTGGACATTAAACCAACCACACGAATGCGTACAGTGCGTACAGAAGAGAATATTGCGTCTGTTTCTGAGAGTGTTGCTGAAGACCGTGAAATGTCGATTCGTCGCCGTTCGCAGCAATTGGGTTTGTGTTATTCGACCACATGGAAGATTTTACGCAAAGATCTTGGTGTAAAACCGTATAAAATACAGCTCGTGCAAGAACTGAAGCCGAACGATCTGCCACAACGTCGAATTTTCAGTGAATGGGCCCTAGAAAAGTTGGCAGAAAATCCGCTTTTTTATCGACAAATTTTGTTCAGCGATGAGGCTCATTTCTGGTTGAATGGCTTCGTAAATAAGCAAAATTGCCGCATTTGGAGTGAAGAGCAACCAGAAGCCGTTCAAGAACTGCCCATGCATCCCGAAAAAATGCACTGTTTGGTGTGGTTTGTACGCTGGTGGAATCATTGGACCGTATTTTTTCAAAGATGCTGTTGGACGCAACGTTACGGTGAATGGCGATCGCTATCGTTCGATGCTAACAAACTTTTTGTTGCCAAAAATGGAAGAACTGAACTTGGTTGACATGTGGTTTCAACAAGATGGCGCTACATGCCACACAGCTCGCGATTCTATGGCCATTTTGAGGGAAAACTTCGGAGAACAATTCATCTCAAGAAATGGACCGGTAAGTTGGCCACCAAGATCATGCGATTTGACGCCTTTAGACTATTTTTTGTGGGGCTACGTCAAGTCTAAAGTCTACAGAAATAAGCCAGCAACTATTCCAGCTTTGGAAGACAACATTTCCGAAGAAATTCGGGCTATTCCGGCCGAATACTCGAAAAAGTTGCCCAAAATTGGACTTTCCGAATGGACCACCTAAGACGCAGCCGCGGTCAACATTTAAATGAAATTATCTTCAAAAAGTAAATGTCATGGACCAATCTAACGTTTCAAATAAAGAACCGATGAGATTTTGCAAATTTTATGCGTTTTTTTTAAAAAAAAAGTTATCAAGCTCTTAAAAAATCACCCGTTACAACCCAGCGGAGTTTTGTAAATACAATTAAACCTACTACTTGTTCAGTTCGTCGCAACCCGTTGCTCTGTAGAGTATATAAATCGCGTTTCTGCAAGAATGATAGAATACAAGATTGCGCCAATGAGAGAGGATTTTTGAGCGTAATTTTTGCGTGACGTCATCTTGGTGCAATTGCGAGAGAGAAATGCCAAAACGCATATAAAAATATGTAAACAATGCAGAAAAATGTGTTAATTTTAATATTACATGGCCCAATTTTGCAGGAATCAATTAATATACAAAGATTGATTAATTAGGAACACGTAGCATTAACTTTGGACATGTAGCCCTTTAGGTAAGTACGATTTTTAGCACATGAAAAAATGTATGTGTTGACCAAAAGGAAGGTGTGCCGCAAAGTGAATTTTTGGACTCGCCATTCTAAAAAGCCATCACGGAGTGCATATTTATATTTGTGGACGGTAGCCAACCACCACCAACTCCACAGCTGTTGACTCCACAGCTTTTATTTGATGACTTTTGCACCATTTCCGAGAGGATGCATGCGTGTGGCTTCTTTGGAAATAAATATTTTTTGTAAGTAAAACATAATTTAAGCTCAACTTTTAAATGTATAATAATGCGGCGACTGTTTTGTATTAGGTACGTAACAGCGCGGTAAGATGCCGCTTGAATTAGCGCCTGGGACCTTATCCACTGGTGCATTACCTCATACCAGCACTAAAAATATTATTTTCAATATATTCACTAGTAAAGTGCTTCATGCACACATAGCTATATTTGGTGTTTAATGCATCTCCTCGCCGGCATAACTGCTTCCACTTTTTCGCCAGATTTGCGTCCGAAGAAAACGAAAAATAAGATCGCACGCTTTCCTTTTGTTTTCACTATTACACTTTGCCACGGCACACTTCATTTTGCCTTGTAATGTCTCAATAATTGTTTAAAATCACGTACATATATTAAAATTGTTATTTGGTTTTTTCGTATGCTAACAATCAACAATTCCACCAAGATGACTTCACGCACACAGCTGATTCTGTCAAAATCACAAAGAGTGGATTAGCGGTACTGCGATTGGCGCAATCTATATTTCTCTCAATCGTGGCGTTTCTGATCTTAAAACTTCAATCGGCTTCGAGCTTGCGCCAAGTGACGTTTTCTCGTCCGGCATTGGTTCGGACAGTGCCTTGCCTTGATCAAACCCGAAGGTGATTGTGTGTGCATGTTATTATACATATGTATTTTACCTTTATTGTTCGTGTTTTTATCACAATAAAACGAACTGCTGACTAGCGAACCCGTTCGTGTGCATTATTTACTACGAAGCGCAAGCAAGAGCGGTACATTGGCGCCCAACTTAGAGGCCAACAGTTCAGAAGAAGAACGCGAAGACAAATGGCCACGTTTTCGCCTGATCAATTTTCGCAAATTTTGGCAGCGATTGCAGGCGGCAATAAATGCGGGTCTTTTCTCCAGTGCACAGCACGTTTCTGTGGACAACGCGATCCATCGGCAGTGGAAGAGTTCATTGCTGCTATTACAGTTTACAAGGACATTGGAGAAATTTCTGACGCAGATGCCTTGTTCGGTATGCCACTTCTGCTGGAAGAGTACGCAGCGTCCTGGTGGATCGGTGTGAAGGACACTGTGGCGACCTTTGAAGATGCAGTTGAGCTGATCCGAACAACATTTTCCCCTCCAATGCCCAATTGGAAAACTTATTTAAATATTAAAAAAAAAAAAAAACACAACAAACGCGTGAAGCTACTGACAGTTTCATATGTAAGAGCGGCTACTTTTTTCGCAGTTGAGTGATTCCATCAGCGAAACAGTGCAGCTCAATATGATTTACGGTCTATTGTCTATTAAGGTACGTGGCGATAAAGTTTCCACGTTCGACGAATTAATAGCAAATTGTCGAGATGTAGAAATGATTTTGGCTGAAGCAAAGCAGCTTACAATCGCATCTACCGATAAAAACGAATCTGTGGAAGGACCAAAAAGGTGCTCGTTTTGCAGTTTACGTGGCCACACTGTAGATGTTTGCTTTAAAAAGAAAAAAGAGCAACAGTCGCAGCAGGCCCAACAACAACCAACTATAGCACCAAGCTCAAGTGCAGTACCGTCACATTCCAAACGCACAGCCGTTTTTGCATGTTATGGCTATGGTGCACCAGGTGTGTTCCGCGCAAATTGCCCAAAATGCTGTGGGCATAGTAAAGAAAGCCCTTAATATCTGTCGTAGCTGTCGTTGGCAGATCTATTCCATTGGTCCACATTACGATGTTTGAATAGAAAGGTGAAGCTTTATTGGACACAGGGGCGAAAACGAGCGTTGCCAGCGCAAATTTAAAGAAAATCATTAGTAGCAAGGGGTGCGCATTTCAAGATGTCATGGCAGACGTCTCCTTGGCAGATGGAACCACCACGCAAAGGATACTATCCACTACTTGCGAGGTAACAATTGGCAACAGTGTAAGAAAAATTCGGTTGGTATCCCTACCAAACGCTACGAAAAATCGTACGCTTATCGGAGCAGACTTCATGGAGCTGACGGGAATCGTCCTGAATCTGACCAACGATTCTGGTATTTTGAACACGAGCCAAAGGTGAAATATGATTTGGCTAAACCTAGTGATGGCAGTCAAATATTCGTTATGGATATCGCTGGTGCGCACGTGGTGACGAGTTACCAGCAGTCACCCTTCACTAAGGCTTTGAATGAATATTCAAACTTTCTGCGATACATCGATAAGTGCGGTGAAAATGCAACAGATGCTGATTCTCCGGAAACTTGTCCAGAGACTAATGGTAAACGATCGCACCAGAATGATTATTCGCCACACTCCGTGCAGGACATTTTTAGAAGTGCGTTACCGGTTGGACAAATAACTCCCGAAAGTACATCTCCGCTGTTCGCACCGAGAGAAATTTGTTGCCGAAAATTTCTTCTCTCTGAACATGTTCAAATTTAATGAACAGCAGAAAACCGATTGCAGCCTAACAACGGAGCAGAAAGTGGAGCTAGATGCACTATTATTCAATAACGCAGACGTATTCGAGGAGCCAACCTCGACAACACCATTAGCCATACACTGAATCGATACTGGCGAATATCTTCCAATCGCTTTGCTCTATATCGTATATCGCCACAGCGCAAAGAAGAGCTAAAACAAGAAATTGGTAAAATGTTAGAAACAGGAGTTATTGTTGAGTGCGAATCACCATGGGCAGCTCCTTTAGTAATAGTTCCGAAAAAGACAGGTGGAGTACTCACCTGTATAGACTACAGAGAACTAAACGCCATAACTAAGGCAGACACAAAGCTCATGTCAACTTTGGATTTGCATTCTGGTTATTGACAGATTGGTGTTGAGAAGGGGAACAGGAAAAAAACGCATTCGTCACGCCATTAGGGATGTACAAATTTACCCGCATGCCCTTTGGTTTACGAAACGCGCCAGCGACCTTTCAACGCTTAATCGATCGTCTTAAAATATCTCTAAATGATCTAGTTCTAGTTGCGTACTTAGACGATATCATTTTGTGCTCAAAGAACTTTGAAGAGCACGCGGAAGAGCTCAATCGACTTTTAAATCGCTTACGACAATTTGGCCTTAAGGCAAAAATCGACAAGTGTCGCTTTGCATGCCTCGAAGTTAAGTACTTGGGGCACATTTTGACTCCAAATGGCATCATGGTCGACCCACAGAAGGTTGCAGCGATAACATCGTGCAAACCGCCGAAAACGTTAAGAAGCTGCTATCATTTCTTCAAGCTTCTTACTGGTATAGGCGTTTCGTGCCTCAATTTGCGGATATTGCGAAGCCACTATCCCAACTAACGAAGAAGAACGCTATCTGGTCGTGGCCAGAAAAGCAACCATCAGCATTTGATGAGCTGAAAGAACTCCTGACGACATCACCTATTTTGAAGCAAGCTGACGAAAGCCTTGCATTTATTCTGAAGACTGATGCCATGGTTATATCGAAGGATCCGAGGTAACTCTCTGTACGGATCACCGACCGTTGAAGCTATTAATGACACTTAAATCACCAACTAGACGCCTAGCTCGATGGGCATTAATCCTACAGCCGTACAACGTAAACATCTATTACAAACCGGGAAAGACCAATGTGGTAGCGGACATGCTATCCAGGCCACCTTGCGAAGGAAAGCATGACCCAGACGAAATATGCCATATATGCTCCTTTGATGTTAAACTCCCGCGGCGAGGAGCGAAAGAGATACGAGAAGGACAACTTGGTGACCCAGAGTTGAGAACTATCATCGACTGTTTCGAAAGGAAGACAGATGACGCCGCGTATTGGGCCAAAAGAGGGTATACTATGAACGACGGAGTACTCTTATGTTACCACGACGAAGACAATGGAGACGCGCAACTGGTTATCCATAAAACTGAGCGTCCAGCCATTTGGACCATTAACATAATAAGGACACAGCAGGTCATTATGGAATTGGCCGAACTTCCTACAAGATTACTTCGCGCTACTATTGGCCTGGTATCCGGAAGGAAATCGAAACCCACGTCAAAAATTGCATTGACTGCCAACGCTACAAGGCCACTAATTTAAAGCCAACGGGGTTATATCAAACGGTATCGAGCAAAAAGCGTTTTGAAGCACTTTGAAAACTGTGCAAAACTGCTAATCGACGAAGTAATCCTGCGCTATGGAGTCCCGGGGAAGGTCATCAGCGACAACGGAGTCCAATTTGTATCCTCAGTTATTCAGAAGGTTTGCTTTTGCCTCAACATGGACCAAGTGTTTACGCCTGTTTACCATCCACATGCAAACCCCGTTGAAAAAAAGAATCGTGATCTGAAGACACAGTTGGTGATATTGGGTGGAAAGCAGCATCAAAATTAGGCAGGGAAGTTGCCAGCCATACGCTTCGCCATGAACACCACTCGCTGCCAAAGCACTGATTACACTGCAGCTTATCTAACTTTTGGCCGCGAGATAAGAACTATTGATGATGTTCAGCACGACCTGAAAGCTGTTATTCACTCCGAAAACTTTATTGCGGAAATCACGCCATTCTTGGGCAGCCTTGCTGAGGTGTTCGCATCTGCTCGTGAATTTGAGCTAAGACAGCAAAATGCCAACAAAGGTCTCACCAATCCACGACGACGTAACCAAGAAAACTTAGATATTGTTTCGAAGGTTCTAGTCACTACTCACGTTTTGAGCAACGCTTCCAAAGGTGTGACATCCAAATTCATCCCTAGATGAGACGGGCCTTATGTCATCATCGCGAAACAAGGAACTACTGCTTATGTAATCGCGCATGAAGATAACCTCCAAAAACTCTTAGGCACCTACCATGCCTCATCGTTAATTCTATATCGAAGTGCTAACAATGCTTCCGAAGAGCCAGTCAACAGGATCAGTGTTGCCGCGACAGGAAAAAAAAGTTTATCAAAATCCTTCAAAAAGTTTAACATTTCTCGAAAAAGTTAAGCAAACAAACTTTTTTCCAAATGTGTATATATGTGTACATATTATTTTATTGTAGGTATAATAACACAGCACAGAGACTATGTAAGGAACGAACAATTTCAATTCAGGTACAAAGAAAGAAAGCAAAATAAAAAGTAGTTTTAAAAACTATGTAACGCAAACTGTATTAGTACATACATATACTTTAAATTACATACATATTAGTTTATCAAATTAGATATTAAATTAATTTTAGTTTAAGTCTTTCTAAAGTAATATAAAGCTCATGAAGCGATAGTAAATACTCCACCTTTAAGGCATCCGTACAAATGTGCCTTTAAACACAAATAGTACATACATACATATGTATGTATTTATGTACGTAATAATCAGGGACGTGAACCGGTTTTGAACCGGAAAACCGCTTTTTTCTATTAATTAACTGAACCATTAACCGAACCCAAATTTTCCACAAATGTTTGATCCGAACCGAAAACCGAACCACTTTCTATAAAGGTTTAAAGGTTCGTTTCAACCAATTTTCAATAGATAAATGTATGTACTTTTTTCTTTTCGTTAAACATGGTAATACCTACTATGTTTGTTTACCATGTGACAATATAAAATGTAAAGGCAACCGATCTCATTTGACAGACACTTGACCCTTAACCTTGTGCGTTGTTGCACTTGACACTTGACACTTAAACTTGCGCGTTATTTTTTTGTTTCTCGAACCGTTGCACCGAACCGAAACCCCGGTTCAAAGACCAAAAAACCCCTTTGACGAACCAATCCAAAAGTGCAAAAACGGTTCGAACCGCTGAACCGAACCGACCAAATTTTTCATCCGGTTCACGTCCCTGTTAATAATACATAAATTGGTGCCTATGTCTAAAGTATAATTAATTTTCCGTAAAGACGTCGTTGCATTCTTAAATTTATCCCTTAGCGGAATAAGATGTTTTTTTAAGTTTGTATTGATTAAAAACTGTCTTTTTCCAACCATACATAGTGAGGTTCAACTTTGCCTACGCATAATTCTTTTGACAACATAATATTATTTATAGTTCTGATTTTAAGTTTGTTTCGTAATTTCGTTTTGACTAAATTCAAGTCTAAAAACTTTCTTTCAGCAGCGGCTGAACTATGCGGTAAGGACAGTAAGTTACTTACAAAATAAGCAAGCTCCTTGAAACATAACTCTTCCATACCATTTCGAAAAGAGGCAACTTTTTCCCAAAACTCGACGATATCCATGTCGCCTTTAAGTTCAATATTGCTAAATCTTAATAACTTCTATTGTGTAACTATTTTATCCGCGTCAGAATTAACTAAGTTAGGGAAACTGGAAATTAAAGGCATTATGCATATCTGCGAATCCGATAACACTTTACTAGGAGTTATGGTAGATAAGTTTCGTAAGTCTTCTCTCGCAAAGTCAAACCGCTGGGAAATCTGCTTCAATAACTCCAAATAAAAATTTAAAATATTCGTTTTTATATCAAGCTTTTGTGAGTCCGACAAATGGCTATTCTGCAAATATAGCTCGGCTTTGGCTCCGATAAAAATTTCTTGCGTTGGTAAATAACTACTTTTTTTAAATAAATTTAAATTCTCCAAGGAATCTAGCCAAGTCAAAATATATTCACTTTTTACAAAGTTACTTAGTATCAATTTAACATTACTTTCGATATGTGAAAACAAATAGGGCAGTCGAACTTTTTCCGACTGAAATTCCTTGTTTAGCCCATTAATGATATTTAGTATATACGATAAAAATAAAAAATTACTCTGAAACTTGAATCATCCATCATGTGTGCCAAATCAGCAGCCCGAATTCCATTAACCTCAAAGTAACAAGAAACGAAATATAAGCGTAAAGGACCCCACTGTTCAATTATACGGTTTACTACTTGCTCGAGTGCAAGCCACCTTGTTAATGAAACTCCTAATATTTTAGGGGGCTTAACAGAGCAGTATTCTTGGAATTCTTTGAATTCGGATATCCTCTTTGGGCTGTGTGAAAAAAAGTATATTTATTGCGACAAAGTTTTTCGATTTCCAATGGAAGTTTTTTACAAGCATACGACGAGCACAAATGTAGTGAGTGGCAACTGCATTTCAATAAAATAGGTGGTTCTCTTAAATATTGCTTGCAAGCCGTTAATTTCTCCAGCCATAACACTTGCGCCATCGGTCGCAAGACCTATAAGGTTTGCTATTGGAATTTCATGTTTATCAAAAAACAATTTAATGGACGCATATATAGAGCTCGCATTACAATCACTTAACTCAATTAACCCGAGAAATCTGTCTTTGACCTTACGAGCTAACTTATCCATATATCTCGCAACTAAAACTAATGACTTTTTGCTAGAAACGTCAGTCGATTCGTCGACGATCAGTGAAAACTTTGTTGTTTTCAATTGAGCCAAAATTGTTTTTGCTGCTGTATTACCCAATAAATCTGCTAATTCAGTTGCTTTCGTTCTTCCACATTTGATTGACTTCGCAATCTTTGAGTCACAGCAACATTCTACTAAAAGTTCCGGTAAATAATCCATAAGCACGAAGGGTAAATTGTGGCATATTAAGAACATCACCAATGTGAGTTCTGCATGGTGTACTGGTTTCATGAATTTTGTATTTTCTTGGTTCATACAAGAATCAATTTTAAGCTGATGTTTTTTCTTCTCTACATTTTGGACATGCATGCGAAAAGTTGCGTGTTGTTTTAAAAAACTTACGTTGTTGCATATTGGCCTCCCACAGGCGATACAAAAGACTAAACCATTATTATTTCGAAGCCATGTAAATTGTCGCAACCACTCAGAACGAAATTTTCGTTTTAGTCCTGTCTGAGTTTAAGTTTCACTAAAAAATATAACAGAAATACATTCTGAATATAAAACATACCCACGTATACATATGTATAAAAATGCGCTTACCTGCTTTTCCTGTCATTTTCGCATTGTGCTTCGTTGGTTGAATTGCTTGCAATCACGCGCTTTTTTTCTAAAAATCTTATAATACATATTTTTATATTTATATGAATACCAATTTTGCACGTTTTCATTACTTACCTTCTAATGGGTAAATACATACTTACCTATCCATGAGGACAACAAAAAGAAAATTTCACTTCTGGACGATTGAAGTCTGCCAAAAAAAGAGCGCAAACCGAAAGCTAACTAGAGATGACAAATTGTTTTCAGTTTCGAACACTTATGTACATATGTATGTGCTTATAAAATCGACTTCTGTCGAGGGTGGCCAATTGTATGAAATTAATCAGTGCTACTTCTTTGATCGAATAAGGAAACTAAAGAACTTTAGTATTTTGAAGAAAATACCTTTTCATTTTAGATTATGTATTTAAATGAAAAAGTTAAGCAAAACGAAGAATAGTTTAACAGTTTAACAGCCAAGAAAAAGTTTATCAATTTTGCTTAACTTTAAGCAAAACGGCAACGCTGAACAGGATCCGACGCCGAGGACGTCCCCGAAAGACCAGTTAGTAGGATGCCTCATCGGGTCGATTTTAGCAACCAAGGGGGAGATTGAAGCAATCTTATATTTCTTGAATTATACACTTTCCTAATTGTCAAACATGTTCGTTTGTTTTAATATAGGCTAGAAAATACAACTTAGCGGAGTTTTGTAAATACAATTAAACCTACTACTTGTTCAGTTCGTAGCAACCCGTTGCTTTGTAGAGTATATAAAAAACCTCTTTGAGGTAAAATTTTCGAGTGACGAAAACTGAAATAGAAACACAAAATTTATGATATCAATTTCGTGACGAAGGAATTTCGCAACGTTCCGAATAAATAAAAAAAAGATTTTCCGTACGTTTCCAAGGCAGTTAAAAAATGCGTATAGTTTTCGTCACGAAATTGATATCATAAATTTTGTGTTTCTTGTTCAGCTTTCGTCACTCGAAAATTTTACCTCAAATAGGTGTTTTATTTGATATCAATTATTTTGTGGTAGCAAATATAAAATCGACGAAAATACAAACAATAAAAGTAAACTAAAATATTATCTAAATCTAAATCTGAATTATGTATTCAAATCGATGTGTCCATTGAAACATATAATTTTTCGAATACTTAATAAAGCGAAAAATAATGACCATATCCTTTGTATTCGAAAAAATTAGAAATAAAAAAGAAATTATGAGACATGATAAAAAGTTATCAACTTGTAGGGTTTTTTATGCGCGAAATCAGTACATTAGACTTTTTCATGCTAAAAAAATCAGTACTTTTCAGTACATTTTTATTCAAAGCAAAATTATGAATGTAAGTAACAGAAAATAATTAAAAACGCCTAATTTCTTGTTTTTAACAATATTTTGGTATATAAATAAAATATAGTTCATAAAAAATAAAAGTGTTATTCATTTTAACATGAGTGTACACGCAGGAGCCGATAAATTATTATATATTTGTGACTTTTTGAATAGCAATAATGAGATCATTCCAAGGTACATTGAACAGGTAGTATCAGTAGAGCAGCTATTTGATTTATTTTCAAATTATTTGGTCTCGAAAATGTCAAATATTTTTAATTTTTTCTCACGAAAATTATAAGTTGTTAAAATCCATTTGCTTGTGAAACCTTTTTCCATACAAAACAAGCGATTGAATAGCAGCTTTTGGAACGTTCGCCCAACTCGGCAGCACGACCGCTGATTACTGGGCCTTGCAAAGGATGGATCAATGCTTCGAGAAGCAAACAAATTTACTAGGAAAGAAAGTTGCATCAATTTTTATTTTTTCCAATTCGATGATGTGAAACTTTTTAAAACATTATCCTCTATCGAAGAAAGGTCTTTGTAACAAGCGGATCTAAGCAACGTGGTTAGCTGGTGTAATGCAAACTATATGCTACTAAACCTTTGAAAATGTAAAGTTGTGTGTTTCTCGCGAAGGGCAGTTCAACAGCTGTTTATTCAATATCAAATTATAATCTGGAGCAGGTATCCAATTTTGTCGATATTGGTATCACAATGGATTCCAAACTCAATTTCAACCATCATATTAATGTTACAGTCAATAAAACCAAAGGCGTATTTGCATTTTTAAAGCGATGGTCAAAAGAGGTCAAAGATCCTTATGTAACAAAAACTCTTTTTACCGTTTTAGTTAGATCTGTATTAGAATATCGACCTATTGGTTGGAATCCCCGCTACCAAGTTTATTTAGAAAGGATTGAATCAACTCAAAAACAGTTCTTGCTTTTCGCATTGCGGAATTTTAACTGGGATTCAGACTACAATCTCCGCCCTTACACTAGTAGTCTAAAGCTAATAAATTTGCCTACACTCGCAAGTCGTAGGGAAATACTAGGTATAATATTTATCATGAAATTAATGACAGGCATGATTAATAGCTCAGCCCTTCTGGCTGAGGTAAATTTTAATGTTCACTCTCGACTGTCAAGACACTTTCGCCCTCTGTTTTTGAAGCCATGCAAAACTAATTTTGAAAATTCCGTTGTTTATGTCAAGAGTTTAACTCGCACGTTTGACTTATCGGACTCGATTTTTATTATAAAGAAAACTATCATTTCCTCTCTCAATAATTGAAATACTATCTTTAGCATATCCAATCAGCTGATGATTTCGATTCTGTAGCTGAATAGTTTTAGATCTCGACACTTAACAAACCCCTGTTTTCACGACTCGGCACAAAAAAAAAAGGTTCCGTACGTCATGTGGACTGTGCCCCACGTGTCGGTTGGCCGAGAAAGGAGGGTAAAACCGTTGGGATTAATTAATTAAAGCAGATAGCGAAATGAATCGAATGCGATGTTTAGCTGATGCAATGCAGAATATGAGAAAACTATACAGATATCAATACTTTGACAATTTTTCCTTCAATTTTAAGGTAAAGGTTGAGCACTTGATTAGAATTAGAAACTTTTAAATTTTTGCAGAGCTATATGTTTCCATATACATACATAACTAAAATGTATTCTAAATATAAACTAAATTGGACCGTAGACGCAGGTTCTAAAAATATATCCACCCTTGCGCCACCTACCGGCTAAAGTTTTTGTGGAGTTATTTCCTTAAAAATCGGAACATAAATACGAATTTTTGAAACATCTTGCCTCCTACCCCACCTAGCGGATTAGTCCAGCTTTCATAGTGCATTGGCATTGAGATTTGACCTAAACAAACATACATGCATAAATTGCAACTTAAAAAAAGCATGTACAAATCGTCATTCTGATAAAATAGCAACTAGGGCAACTGAATACTTAAAAGCACTTTTGTAGTTGGTTATGTTTATAAAATGCAGTAAAATAAGTGCAACAGAGTTGTTTTTAATAAGGTCGCCTGTTTACCATAGCAGCTCTGCCAATAGAAAACAATTTCAGTGAAATAACAGAGGCTAGGTTTCTGTCCACAAGTAAATTCTAAATGCTGCAAAGAGCAAGAAAAAAAAACAACAAAAACAAAAATTTTATTTTTAAATAAAAGAAAAATATTAATATTATTATTATTCTAATGTACGTAAATAAATCCTAAAATTTTCATCTTTACACATTCATGTTTCTGGCATGCGGGGGAAGATATGTACTTGCCGATTTGTTTTACAAAAATTATTTAAAAATCAGATGTCTCGGTTGCTCAATAAACCGGTTAGTCCTTTCTGCAATTATTTCACATTGATTCTCTAAAACAAATTTTCGATGTATTCTTAAAATGCATAAACCTAAAGGTAAATTTTATAGGAAATAGGAAACCCCCGAAATACGGGTGAGTACTTAGCTCAAAATTTATTTAAAGAACTTCGTGAAAGACAACCGTCATCTTTAAGGCATAGTCCAACTTTTCACAATATCTGGTATTAGTCTTAATCTGAAACGCAATAATCATTGAAAATTGGCGCCGTTTATGGTGAAAAGCATTTAATATCACACTTTCAAACTAAAGCTTTCTGAACCCTAGAAGCCTAACATATTTGGAAGTAACGTAACGCCTTAAAATACGCCGTAGAGGCTTATGTACTTAAAAGATAACCTGTGAGCTAAAATATACTTAGTGATGTCTTGGTTTTTTAAAGAATATTGAAGTTGTGAGTTTGACTAATAATAAAACATAGTTTTATTAATAAAAATTATAGCCACATATATTTAAAACAACAAAATAAAAAGTAAATTTTGTGTTAAAATTAAAAAAATACCCATTCCGTAGACGTAGATTATATTTTAGGGTTAACCCTTTCAGTACAAAAATTCAACCACTGGTTCTAAAAAATTTTAAATATGTATACCGGCTAATTTTAGATCGCTCATTTCAAAAATCACATACAAAAATGTGTAATGCTTTGCGGTTTGCGGTCATTCAGGGTCGTTTTTAATGGTCAGTGATATCCTAGGTGTTTAAAAAAGAAAGGGATCTCAGCTATTTTTATTTTTTGCTTATGTGAAATATATTTCAAAACTATGAATAATACCTAATAACTTTTCCGAATCTCAATTCCATGGAAATATGGTTAATATTTTTCAATAGATTATATTACTCACTATCGACTTTTCTGCCGCTTTTTACCTTTTTGACAAACACGGTCAACTGCAACTGCAGCTTGAACTTTAGTTTGATATATAGCTCAATTCTGTGGCTGTTACAGATCGGCCTAACTAAGTCGTGAGCCTGAACCACAAAACATAGCGACATGTAACACATCATGCAAGTGCCAGTTTATATCATGTCACTTATACATGTTTCAAAGTGATATATGAAGACATTGACGAATAAATTCCAATCAAATCATGCATCAAATTTATGCATGTCAACAAAAGGAACACATGCAAAATATTCAGCATTATTATTTACATTGTATATACGGGAAGAGATTTTCCGAATTTTGCAAGCTCCTACTACTTATAGTAAAATTTATTAAACAATTATCTAATTAAAAATCTATATATGTACCAACGGTGGGCAAACGTGGCTCTTTGAGCCAAATGTGGCTCTTTGCTTAGCAAAGTGCGGCTCTTTTTACTTTCTCCTTGCTTAGAACATTTTTGCTCTTTTTACTTTTTAAAATACACATTTCATACATATTACGCATATATATACATATTTTACATACATACATATTATACATGTTTTAGCCCACAGCGATTTGCCAACAAGAAACTAGCTGCTCAAGAAGAGCTGGTTGGAATTTAGGCAAATCCCTAAATTGAATTTGGTGGTTGGGAAGTTGAAATAGTAAAATGCGACTAATTAAACTTGTAAGAAATAAGTAATTATTAGTTTAGTCGGTGAACTGTGTCAGGATAAGAATTCAGGATTTGTTTTCTTACGTTTTAAATTTTATACTTTTTACAGGTCTATTCTGCGCTGGTAACATAAATTTTATAACCGGTAATTAAAGTGTCTGTCAATTTTTAAACCTTTTTCGCATTCTGTGCTCTCTTGTAACCGGTAAATTTGGTTATCATCTCATAAGCTGGTAACAAAATATTGCCCCGTGAAATATGCAATACAGGAATTTCTACAAATCTTCATAGCTGAGTTGTTGAATATTTTTCGCTGCATTACCAACGTACCTATAATCGCGGTGACAAGAAGAGGTAACATTTTTTGGTAATAAAATTTTCCGGTCACAAAATCTTCGGTAACGTGCAGAATAGACCTGTTAATGTAAATAAAATTTCTATCAGCTGTTCGTCTAACTTGCAAGTTTCTGCAAATTTTCTGTTCGCGTACTATTTTAGATTTTTTTCCCTTGTAAGAGAATTCGCTGTTGGACGTTTTTTACTGGAGATTTTAAACGAACGTACCTATTGACTATCCAAAATTTAACAGAATTATTACGAACGGCTTTAACTGACCTAAAATCAGATTTTGAAAATCTTGCCAAAGGGATCTTTTGAATTTTCTTTTATATCTATCTTACGTACAATAGAATAATAATAAAATTAATGTTTTCCATTTCTAATAATAATTTTATTTAAAAATAAAATTTTTGTTTTTCTTGTTCTTTTTTTGTGGCTCTGTAGCATTTAGAACATAGATGTGGCTCTTTTCGGCCTCGGCTTTGCCCCCCTACTATATATGTACATTTTCATACAAGGCAGGATTAAACAGTATTAAAAATGTGCTGCAGAAACACAACAGCAAACAACAGCTGAGCTAAGAAGCAATGACATGCTATAACAGTATGTTTGAGATGGAATGACATGGCATAGCAATGCATGAAATTTTTGAAAATGACATTTCAATAGATACGCTGGGAAGAAGTTAAGAAAATGTTTAAATTTATATTTTGTTACCTACTTCACCGATTTGAAATCTGAAAACTATACCTTTCATGAGCATGAAATGGTATTATAACTTTGGCCCGATATTTGTAAGTACCAGAATAAGAAGAGACTCATGAAAATTAGTACTTATTTATGTGACCGGAACATCGAGCTGAGCCGACTTAGGCTTATGGCAACCGAACTTCAGTTGGGTGGCTACTGGCTGAAATGGTTTTACAGATGGCAACTGCAAGCTGGCAACTGAGTTGCTATATTGGCAAATGCATTTTTGTGGTCGCTGCGGTAATAATCGAAGATTGTATACCTACATATAAGGTAAACTTCAAAGTCCCCTGCCCCTACGTAGCGACGCCCATGTACGCGAACACAAAAAGCTGATAGTTTTATAACTTTCAATAATTACACTGGTTTACAGCAAAAATGTTCTGTGGATGCCCTTATCCAATTCCTATGTAGAATTGCTCGGTGGTTCCGAAAATAGAGTTATTTTTTTTCTATGGATACGTTTTCAAGATATTTTCAATTTACCGTTATTCTTTTTAAAGCTAAAATTGGTACTTTTTAATCATGTATGTATATCTTATGAACCAATTTAACAATCGTAATATAAAATACGGCAAATTAAAGCTAAAATATTAAGTGGTCAAATGAAAATATTTGAAAGTATTTGAGAAACAGCTGATTCAAGTTGTTTTTGTCACTTAAATGCTCTTGGAAATTGAATTTTAGTTTCACAAATTTGGGTTTAAGTATACAGTGAAACCCGCTTAAGTAAGTATGAAAAATAAAAATTTCCCCAACAAAATATAATGACAACCTTCGCCAGTATGTTTCGCACCCCATTTAAGGGTTTCTATTTAATCGGTAATCTTTGTACAATCTATAAAGTACAGGGATAGTTGGGGCCAGGATCGTATTGCACGCTGAGTTTCCAGTTCCACTGAAAGAGACCAATAAATCCCCTGCTGCACAGTGGTTCAAAATTGGCATTTAGTGTACATAATTCACTGGAGCCCTCATTTTTCACTTAATTTGATTAATTTTATTTTTTTTTATTACAGCTTACAATATTTGCAAGAGACCATTTGAGACTGATTTGTTAATTTTTATTTGATTATATTAAATTTCTTAGTACAAAATGCAGAAAAAGTAGCAATTTTGAATAAAATGTTCAAGTTAATAAATGTTACTTAATAAAAACTAGTCAAAAATAATTGTATGATTTTCCCAAAACAAAAAAATTACACAAAAACACGTAAGAAAGTCTAAGTTCGGGCGGAGCCGAACATTAAATACCCGGCGCAAGTATTAAATACATATATGTTTTTCACCTTTCCTTTTAATTTTGGGTAAATTAGCGTCCTTAAATTTCGAAATATTGAAGTTTCAAGCAATTCTGAAATTTACCGTTATATGAAAAGCGGCCGTAATTTCAGTCCGATTTCAATAATTTTCAACGCTTTGCTTTTATGTGGCAAGCACAATAACCATACCGAGTTTGGTACAAATTGGTAGTACGGTTACCGATATACATATATGTGGGAAATGATTGGCTTTATTGCTCAAATAAAACACGGGGATTTGTTTTAAACTAACAATAACAGTTTGCGTTTATTAAAAGATGCTTTAGTTGTGTTCGCTCGGGTGACAGTTTGACGACTGATTTTTAAATTATGTCCTCGTTCGTTCGTTGGTCCGTTTTCGTTAGTACTAGTCAGTGTTGCATGTCGCTGTACGTCAGGGTCGCATTTTGGGTCAGTACTCTTGTCCGCTACGGGTCGACCGTATGTTGACTCCTACAATCAACCGTCCTGTATTTTCATTCGGCCCGAATGAAGGGTCCCATTTTTTCATGTATTCCGTAGTAGTTCGTCCAGGCCCTTCATGATCTCCCACTTTGGAAACTTCATATCGACCGTGGTCCATCCTTCGCAACACTTTATATGGCCCGAGGTATTTCGGCTTCAGTTTCAAACCAGCCCCGTACTGCGTGCGTTTAATTGCGACCAGATCATCGACGCCATATTCGGTTTCGGCCTTACGACGAGCGTTAAACGTTCTACGATTTTCTTCTTGAATCGCGGCTATGTTGTCTTTAGCAAGCTCGCGGCTTCTCTCCCGCTCGGAATCCATTTCTTCTAGGTTGGCGTTATTTAATAGTTCTTGCAGATCCGGCATTTCCTTTACGCGCATATCAAGGCCGGTTAATATTTTGAATGGTGACACCTTGTTGCTTCGAGGTGACGTATTGTTTATGATCAGCTGCACGCGATTCACATACTTGTACCAGTTGCTAGGGTTTTCGCAACAGAGCTTCGTTATCATAGGTACAATAATCTTGTGCATCCGCTCGACTTGACCGTTTCCTCGCGGAACCCCGGTAGCAATGGTCAAATGTAGCATATTTTCGCTCTCACAATATCCTTTGAAGAGGACCGATGTGAACGCTGCGCCTCTGTTGGTTATAACGCGTGCCGGATTGCCAAAAACTGCTGACTGCTTTTTAAGTCGGTCGACTACAGCTTCTGCTCCTGTGTTTTTCGTTGGATACAACCAAACGAACTTGGAAAAGGCGTCCGCTACTACCAGCAGATAGTTGTAGGATTTGTTCGTCGTCTCCATTGGCCCGACATGATCGAGATGGAACGTACCCAATGGGCGGTCTTCCTTATTGATGGAACTTAGGAAACCTTCCCTTTTCCCAGTTTTGCTACCGTTAATTATGCACTCAATGCAACTTCCAACCACGTGCGCTGCTTTCGACTTCAGTTGCGGAATAAAAAATGACTTTTCGACTGTATCCTGCGTTTTCTTAGTGGAGAAATGCCCCTGTTTATTTGCCGTTCGAATGATTTCCTCCTCCATGAGTGAAGGTACTACTATCAACTCCTTGACGGGATCTTTGTGTAGCACACCATTCTTCATATAAAAGTCCTCGTAATAATCCTTTTCGAGAACCTTCCGAACTGCTCTCACCCAATCGTCCTTTTTCTGTGCTTGCTTTAACCGGTGGCTTAACGAGTCTTCCAATAGCAGACACGATACCCTACTGAAAGCGTCCACATGCTTCATTTTAGTGCCACTTCGATGCTCGATTTCGTAGTTGAAGTCCTGTAAATACATAGCCCAGCGGGACACTCTCAATGGTACATCTCGTTTCTTCATAGTCATAGCGAACGCGTTGCAGTCGGTAATAATTTTGAACTT
>NW_023458885.1:47941-72419 GCF_013731165.1 Rhagoletis pomonella | reverse complement strand
CTTCTCTTTGCTTAGTTCCGCGTCCAGCCCCAGCATTAGCAAAGTATCGCTGCGTATCAAACACACGTCAGATCCAGTATCACCCAGGGCTGAAATAGTTTTAGGACACATATTGGGGGCCCCAAAAACTAAGTCCTTGAACACCATACTGCTCCTATTCCCAGTTTTTGCCATGGTATTCACGCTACCCTTTTCCGACTTGGCCGGCTTGTTGACCGCTTTGCACTCCGCTGCACGATGACCTTCTTTTCCGCAACTGAAGCACTTGTATTTGTTTCGGGCGATATGCGAACTGTCGCCGCATCGGAAACATTTTCCACTCCTCTGATGGGAACTCGGACCCGCTTTGTTTGATGACGATGGCTGCCCCTGGTTCCCAGCAGTGGTTAGAGGTTTCCCGCGCATTATTTTCTCGAAGATTTTAATTTGCTCCTTAAGATCATTAATAGATTTGGCTTAATATAAGTTAGCTATGGTTGATTTGGCCTCTGGTATTCCTTCGATGAAGTACTCTATAAGGCCGAAGGTCAACCAAATTTATGGACCTTCCAATTTCCATCAGGCTATATAAGTATTCTCGCAAATCTTCATCTTGCTTTTTACGACGGTTCCTCAAAGCGCGGTGCACCTCAACCGACGACAATGCTGCACCAAATTCGTCCTGCAAAGCCGACCTGAGTGAACTCCAACTACTGACACCGATACGGCTACGCACAAACATTTTCGCAGCTCCCTTCAACAGCTGCTTGCCATAAATATAATTTTGTAGCTCGCTCCACTGCACTGCTGCCGCATTTTCTTCAAAATCTGTTAGCCATTGTTCGAAGCTCGGCTGGCCTGAACCACTGAATGACGTCATTGAGTCCTCAATGTCGCGGAGAGTAAACATCGAACGTTCGACAGCTGGACCAAGAAGGCTGCGTCTACTACCTGCGTCATCGAATTCCGCATCCTCGTCGTCACTAGCATTCAGGCCGAAATGCTCCAACAGTCTGTCCTGTAGTGTGGCTTTACGTCCGGTTATCTCTAGCCCCAATCTTTCTAAATTTTCCTGTAGTCCCTCTACCGTCAACCTTAAAATCTGTCCGCGGTCCATAGTCTTACAATTTTAACGAATAGACAATAATTTTATAGTGCTATATATATTTTCGTATAATAAACACGGCTCAGTGTTTCAAATCAATGATTATAGTTAAAGCTATTTGATTGAAATTGATTTACAAAATAAGTTAAGTCAGTATTGCAAAGTTTATGAAAAAAGGAATAATGAAATTTTATAATCTCTACTACTGTACCAAATAAAATATTTACTCTATGGCTTATTTATTTCGCCACCACTCTATATTTCAATCAATAGTGCACAATAGCGAACGGTTCTCTTACATACATATACATACATAAGCTTAAAGGAATAAGACAAATGACAAAACTACATAGACTTAGCTTGCATTCCTTTGTTTCTTTGGTTGCTGTCTGTCGTTGCGCTCTTCTCTCCACCTTGTTACTGTTTCTAATTGCTGTGATGCTGCTTGCACTTCGCCGTTCTGCGACGTTTCTGTTGATGTTGCTGATATCGTACACTTGTCGCCACACACTGGCGATTCCGCTTGCGTCGCAATTTGTGCTTCCGCTACCGTTGCGTCTGCGTTAATATAATTTGCTGCTTTGCCGAGCAATGGCAATGATGCTGCTTGCGCCTCAACTGCGCTTTCGCTTGTCTAACACCGTTGTGTCTGCGTTGGTATATTTTCTGCTTTGCCGAGCTATGGTAATGCTGCTGTTTGCGCCGCAATCTGCGCGCTCGCTGCTCTTACACAGTTGCGTCTGCGTTAATATAATTTGCTGCTTTGCCGAGCAATGCCAATGTTGTTGCTTGCGCCTCAACTGCGCTTTCGCTTCTCAAACCCCGTTGCGTCTGCGTTGGGATATTCTGCTACGTTGCCGACCAATGGCAATGTTGCTTCTTGCGCCGCAATCTGCGCTCTCGCTGCTCTAACACAGTTGAGTAAATTGTTTGCTCGACGAAATGAACTATAATTGCTGGGTTGCCGAGCAATGGCAATGTTGCTGCTTGCGCCTCGACTGCGCTTTCGCTTCTCGCACACCGTTGCGTCTGCGTTGCTGAGCTATGGAAATGCTGATGTTTGCGACGCTGTGTGCTGAAATCGTCACCACCGCGCTTGCTTCTAATTGGGGACCGTTATGACCGTTTTATTCGTTAGTAATAAACACCCGCACTCCGCGGAACTCCTTCAATGTAGCACTGTTATGTCCGTTTTAACGCATCAGGCCATGTACGCTTCCCAATTTGCGTTTATGCCCACTTTTACACGTTTTGCCAAATATTCGCGATTATTAAATCTCACACGTTATTTACGATCGTTCATGTACAATAGTTTTTAGTAGCACTGCAGCGGAATGTTTTTAACTTGCACTCTTTCGTTTCTTTTTAAATAGCGCGACTCGCGCAGCCTCATCCACTTCTAACACCAATTTGTGGGAAATAATTGGCTTTATTGCTCAAATAAAACACCGGGATTAGTTTTAAACTAACAATAACATTTTGCGTTTATTAAAAGATGCTTTAGTTGTGTTCGCTCGGGTGACAGTTTGACGACTGATTTTTAAATTATGTCCTGGTTCGTTCGTTGGTCCGTTTTCGTTAGTACTAGTCAGTGTTGCGTGTATCTGTACGTCAGGGTCGCGTTTTGGGTCATTACTCTTGTCCGCTACGGGTCGCCCGTATGTCGACTCCTACATATATGTGATCATAAGTGGGCGGTGCCACGCCCATTTTCCAAAATTTTACCATAAACGTATTTCTTGGTAAAGAATTGTTGCAAACGTCAATTTTGAATAAATTAGCTTTAATATTTACTGATTTATCGAAGATTTCGTATTTCTCTAAATTACCCTGTGGACTGTGGGCGTGGTTATTATCCGATTTGGTATGCTGTACCAAGGCCAACAACTGTGCAAAGTTTGGATGAAATCGGTGCAGCGGTTACCAAGATATACACATGTAACCATAAGTGGGCGTGCTGCGCCCATTTTCCAAAATTTTATAATATTTTTATTTTTCGTCTGAAAATTATTGTAAATATAAATTTTGAGTGAATTATCTTCAGTAGTTACTAAAATATCGCAGTTTTCGTATTTCTGGAAATTACCGTTATATGGGAAGTGGGCGTGGTTACAGACCGATTTCGCCCATTTTCAATACCAACCTACCTTGGATTAATAGAAACCTGCATACCAAATTTCGTTGGGATATCTAAATTTTTGCTCGAGTTATCGTGTACACGGACGCACGGACAGACGGACGGACAGACAGACATGGCTTAATCGATTTCTCTATTCATTCTGAACATTTATGTATACATTTGTCTATGTCTATCTCGATTCGTTTTGGCTGTTACAAGCAACCGTTATGTGAACAAAATTAATATACCCTTGTGCACAAGTGCGCCCGGGTAAAAAAAAATTTAAAGGTCATAAAAAAAATTTTCACCAAAATAAAATTTTTTTTTGGTTTTTAGCAAAAATTGGTTGAGAAATGAAGGCTCCGGTGAATTATGAACATTAAATTCCAATTTTGAACCACTGCGTGCTGGCTTCGTCGTGCAGTATGAATTATGGTAAACGCATTTTGGTAGCTAAGGATGGCGAAGTCCTTGAAAAGGATTTGGTTTCACTACAGCAAGGAAACTTGTACAATTAAATAATATTATTAACTAGTATTTGATTTAAATTACTATATGGGTAAGGTACTTGTATCATATAACTTTTATGTGCGTATTCCCAAATCATTTTGAAATAAATTTTCTTTATTTTACGTTGGTTAATATGGTCACCGTATACATACATTGTACCAAAAACTTAAAATATACAGCACGCAGCTGTTTCAACAACGGATATTTTAAATCTGGTACTTGTTGCCGGAATTCCAGCAATGGCAAAGCTTTATGTTGCATTTCCGGTGCCTTATCTTCTTTTAATTCCAAAAACTCCAACTCTTCTTCGCTTATATATTAGATATTGTAAATTCATCCTCAATTATTTCTCATATATATAAAAATGGTGTGAAAAATGTATAGTAATTCATCAATTGAGAACGGTTGGGCCGATTTGGTAAAATTTTTTTCAGTTGTTCGTAATTGCCAGGAGAAGGTTTTTACGAAAGAAAATTTTGAGAAAACCCTCCGGTGGACCAGGGACCGATCTATTCGAAAAAATCTTATTATGGTCCGATTTGCTTAAAATTTGGTACGTAGGTAGCTTTTTGCCTAGGTTAGCATATAGGATCATTTTTTTCCGGGAAGTGGACCAGGGACTGATCTGTTCGAAAAAATCGTATTTATGGTCCGATTTGCCTAAAATTTGGTACGTAGGTAGCTTTTTGCCTAGATTAGGATATAGGATGCCTTTTTTCCGGGAAGTAGACCAGGGACCAATCTATTCGAAAAAATCGTATTTATCGTCCGATTTGCTTAAAATTTGGTACATAGGTAGCTTTTTGCCCAGATTAGCATATAGGATATTTTTTCCCGGGAAGTAGACCAGAGACCGATCTATTCGAAAAAATAGTATTTATGGTGCGATTGCTTAAAATTTGGTACGTAGGTAGCTTTTTGCTTAGATTAGGATATAGTATCCTTTTTTTTTGGTAAGTGGACCAGGGACCGATCTATTCGAAAAAATAGTATTTATGCTCCGATTTTCTTAACATTTGGTACGTAGTTAGCTTTTTGCCTAGATTAGCATATATGATTCTTTTTTCCGGGAAGTGAACCAGGAACCGATCTATTCGAAAAATCGTATTTATAGTCTGATTTGCATAAAATTTGGTACTTAGGTAGCTTTTTGTCTAGATTAGGATATAGGATCATTTTTTTTGGGTAGTGGACCAGGGACCGATTTACTCGAAAAAATCATATTTATGGTCCGATTTGCTTAAAATTTGGTACACAGATAGCTTTTTGCCTAGATTAGTATATAGGATCTTTTACCGGGAAGTGGACCAGGGACCGATCTATTCGAAAAAATCGTATTTATGGTCCGATTTCATTTCATTTCATTTTCATTTTATTAAGTCAATGGTAACAAACCTTACTGACTAGATTAAGAGAGATACGAAATAATAATTTAACAGCTAATTTAAGGATATGGTTAATTTGCTAAGTAAAAAGACTCTATGCGTGACTTGAATAAAGACCTTGGCATCGCAAAATCAAGATCAATAGTTCTAGAAAGCCGATTAAACTCATTAAGCCCTCTTATAAGAGGGGCAAATCTAAAGTAGTTCGATCTTAAAATTTCAGTATGAAATAGGTGGTGAGAGCGAAGTACTCTATTAGGAACATTGAAACTTAACGGTCCAAGTAGATCTGAGCAGTCAATGGTCCCGGAGATTATATCGTATATAAACATTAAGTTTTGAACGAATCGTCTAACTTCGAGCGATAGAACATTGATGAGCATGCACCTAGCATTGTATGGTGGCAAGGGATTATCAAAATGAAGTGGTTGAAGAGCAAAACGAAGAAACCTGCGTTGAACTCTTTCAATTCTAAAAGAGTGTGAGAAATACATCGGATTCCAGAGGACTGAGGCATACTCCAACTTCGATCGCACTAAGGAATTATATAAGATTTTTCTTGTGTAAGGGTCTTTGAAATCACTTGCATAGCGTCGCAGAAAAGCTAAAAGTTTGGTACGTAGGTAGCTTTTTTCCTAGATTAGGATATAGGATCCCTTTTTTTCGGTAAGTGGACCAGGGACCGACCTATTCGAAAAAATTGTATTTATGCTCCGATATTCTTAAAATTTGGTACGTAGTTAGCTTTTTGCCTAGATTAGCATATATGATTATTTTTTTTTTCGGGAAGTGGACCAGGAACGGATCTATACGAAACAAGAAAGAAAGTCTAAGTTCGGGCGGAGCCGAACATTAAATACCCGGCGCAAGTATTAAATATATGTTTTTTCACCTTTCCGAAACCTTCCGTTAGATGGTAAGCCGGGGTGTATTAATTTTGAGTAAATTAGCGTCCTTCAATTTCGAAATATTGAAGTTTCAAGCATTTCTGAAATTTACCGTTATATGAGAAGCGGCCGTTATTTTAGTCCGATTTCAATAATTTTCAACGTTTTGCTTATATGTGGCAAGCACAATAACCACACCGAGTTTGGTACAAATTAGTAGAACGGTTACCGATATACATATATGTGATCATAAGTGGGCGGAGCCACGCCCATTTTCCAAAATTTTACCATAAACGTATTTCTTGGTAAAGAATTGTTGAAAGCATCAATTTTGAATAAATTAGCTTCAATATTTACTGATTTATCGAAGATTTTGTATTTCTCTAAATTACCGTTATAAGGGATGTGGTTATAGTCCGATTTTAAAAAGTTTCGGCGATTTTTTATGCTGTACCAAGGCCAACAACTGTGCCAAGTTTGGAAGAAATTGGTGCAGCGGTTACCAAGTTATACACATGTAACCATAAGTGGGCGTGGCTACTTATCTATACTTATAATCTATACCAATCATATTAAGAGATGTACCATCTTTTTATAAGAGGGTAATCTCGCGAACGGCTGTACCGCTTTTTTTGAAATAGGCTTTTTGGTTATAGGCACCGCATATTTCAGGAAGCAATTGTGGTCGAGTCCTAGAACTTGGTATGGAGATTTTCAAATCAACCTCATACTCTTGCAGAAAAGTGGGGGCTATTGGAAAAGAGGGCGTGGCGCCTTCCAAACATATTGAAACGTTTACCTATCCGTAAATACATATGTATATAATTCTTCGGTACGTGTGTTTGCGAGTGAACTCCTCCTAAACGACCGAAATGATTTTAATGAAATTTTTTTAGTAGGTCCCTGTATTCACCATCGAACCGGATCATTGTTGCCGCAAGAACTTCTTCACGGGAATAACGCTTTCGCTAGGTTATTTAAGACGGCAATGAAGGATATGCTTTCTGACGACCACAAAACCTAAAGTGAATTGTGGTGAAAACATCGTACCAAATGTTGGAATAAAAAAATAAATTTTGGGCGGGACGAAGTCCGCCGGGTCTGCTAGTTTCTCATAAAAAAGTGTTTATGAAGTAAGCAAACGTATATTTAAATAAATTCAAATCGGCAAATCTTTTTTCAAAATCTGCTTTTAACTCATGTGCAATATGCCATGGAAAATTATGAAATATTCCATGAATATAGAGACATAGTTTAGTTTCAAAACTTTAAATAATTTGCGATAAATCAAAAACAATTTTGTTCGTTGGGTTGGAGCTACTTCGGCCGGTGAAATAAAAGCGAAAATACGTTTTCCTTTTCCCTCCTACGCGTTTCGGCGCTTTTTTTCCGCGCCTTCTTCAGGGAGTATAAACTCACAGTTAGTATATAAATTAAATCACATTTCACAATAATTTTTCTCTTAGCACAACATCATTTGGCTACTGGTTTTTACAATTTTATTTTCTCCAAATTCAAGTTTTGCAAATGTTCCATCATATCGGTAAAGAACATTAAGTCAGAAAGCTAATTTCCATTCTCCAATAGCGGGTAATGTTCCGATATCAATTTGGGTATGTGTATATAAAAAGAATAAAATAAAAAAACAGCACAATGGAAAAGAATGTCCAGCAAACAAATGTGTATTTTAAAAAGTAAAAAGAGGCAAAATGTTCTAAGCAAAGAGAAAGTAAAAAGAGCCGCACTTTGCTAAGCAAGGGGCCGCATTTGGCTCAAAGAGCCGCGTTTGCCCACCGTTGGTATAGCCATATACTGAATCGGTATTTTGGCTATGTAGAAAATTATTGATACGAGCATTTTTCCTTTATACAGAGCATGGAAAGAAGCGGTAAAACTTTTTATCAATTGTGAGGTATTTAAATTTTCATTTTAGTAAAAATCGCTCGAAGTTTGCATACAACAGGCTATTAGGGAAACAAAATAGGGGTATTCTCGAAGTCTTGCACGATGCACGGATTGCACAAAATGTAAAAATACTATTCCACGTTTCGAAGAGTACGAGAGCACCCCATTGCAAAGTGATAGCATGCATAGGTAGCAAGCAGCGAAATTATGCATCAAATGCAATAACAAGAGACAGCAAAAAAAACGAAGTGAACGAGATGAGAGGAATGAGAGAAATATGTAGCAATTCCAACAACAAACCAACTAGCACAGGGTCGCATTTATCTTGCTATGCTATTTTGCAAAATATATACATGAGTTTCGACGTGCAGCGATAGGAAATGTTGTTTCCCATGTATTTTGTTGTTGTGTGTTTGCAAGTTATGCAATTCGTGCCATCCGTGCTACGTGCTATGGCTTTGCAAGATTTGGAGAATAACCCTAATATTTGCAACTTTGCACAAGCGTGTATTTTATAAGTTTTTGGGTAGGCTTGTAACCCTTTCTTCATATCTAGGAGTTTGGATTGTGGAAAGTTTGTTTGAACAAGTTTCAACCTTTCATCGTAGTCAACAACACACACGCCCGAAAACAAATGTAATGGCTATCTTACGGTTGATCAGAACACATGAAATGCAATTGCTGAATAAGTAAGACTATGCAAATCATACAAATGTATATCTAAAACATATGTGGGCTGGCAATGAGCACATTAAAGTTTGGCACGGTCAACAACGTTCAATATTACGTATACACAGTGGGCGCCAAACATATCTACTATATATTTGTAGAAGTATGTATGTATGTATGCATGTGCCAGGTTGCAGCCTAAACGTATGGACGAATCGAATGAAATTTAGACAGAGTATTGCTATGACAACTGAGCCTATAATAGGGAGAAAAAAAATTGGGATTCGACAAGGGGCGAGGCACCTCCCATAGGCGTGAAATTTTTTATCGGCTGTAACTTCGGAACCATAAGTCACATGAAATTGAAATTTGGTAGGCCGACGTATCTATGGTAGGTGCTTAAAGTAAGATATATATAAATGGGTTTATATAAGCGGCCGTGGTACATCCCATAGGCGTGGAAACTTTTATCAGCTATAACTTTGGAACCATAAGTCACATGAACTTGAAATTTGGTATGCAGACGTATCTATGGCAGGTGTTTACAGTAGGCTATATATAAATGGGTTGGTAAGAGGGGGCGTGGCTCATCCCACATTCGTGGAAATGTTTGTCAGCTATAACTTCGGAACCACATGTCACACGAAATTGGAATTTGGTATGCAGACGTATCTATGGTAGCTGCATATAGTAGGCTATATATATATGAGTTTGTACAAAGGGGCGTGGCACATCCCATAGGCGTGGAATATGTTACCAGCTATAACTTCGGAACCATAAGGCATATGAACTTGAAATTTGGTATGCAGACATATCTGTGATAGGTGCTTATAGTAGGGTATATATAAATAAGTTTGTAAAAGGGGGCGGGGCGCATATCATAGGCGTGGAATTTCTTATCAGCTATAACCCCGGAACCATAAGTCACATGAGATTTAATTCGGCATCCAGATATATTTATGGAAGGTGCTTATATTTAGTAGGGTATATATAAATGAGTTTGTACAAGAAGGCGTGGAACATCCCATGGACGTGAAATATTTAAAAGATATGACTTCGTTACCACAGGTGACATGAACTTGAAATTTGGTATACAGATATATCTGTGGTGGGTGCTTATAGTAAGGTATATATAAACGAGTTTATAAAAGGCGCGTAGCAGATCCCATAACTTCGGAACCATAACTCACGTGAACTTGAAATTTGGTATGCAGGCATATCTATGATAGGTGCTTATAGCAGGGTATATGAATATAAATGACTTTGTAAAAGAGGGCGTGGCGCATCTCGGTGTGAAGATCTATGATAAATGCTTATAGTAAGGTATATATAAATGAAGTTTTTGAAAGCGGCGTGGCACATCCCACAGGTGTGAAATTTTGTATCAGCTACAACTTCGGAACCACAATTCACAAGAATATGAGCTTTGGTATGAATACATATCCATGGTAGTTGCTTATAGTAAGGTTTTTATAAAACTGTTTGCAAAAGGGAACTTGAAGCATAGGCATGGCATTTTTAATCGGCCATTAATCGGGAACCATTAGTCCCATGATCTTGAAATTTGGTATGGAGACATATTTATGTGAGGTGTTTAGAGTTAAGTATATACACATGGGTCTGCATCTATTAGATCATTTGGATATTTAAAGATGTGTTTTTTTAAATCCTGACAGTCTTTATACTATTTCGAAATGGAGAGATTAAATCGTTTTTTTATCCCGCGATGCTGTTAAACAAAAATTTTCATAATGCATAGAACTCCTTCCGGAATAAGTATTCTACCGGAAAAGTGCAGCTATACTTAACCAACTAAGCGCATAGGCAGCTAAACGGAATGTACTGTAGTAGACGAATTTTAATTTTAAAATTCTATCGTTACCTTAATCCACCTAATATTAATAATGGAACAAGATTTGTAGTACAAAATGATGAAAATAGTAGTTGAAGCATGATAAAGCTAAACGTATGGCTCATAAGGATGCCTTAATTTAAACCGAAAGCAAATAGTTTGTCTCCTTTAATTTATGCTGAACTGAATATTTATATTGCTGTTTTATATTTTGATTTGCTTACCCCGAATAACGTCGGGTGCTCTGCTAGTCTTCTATAAAAAATATATAAAAATTTTGTGTTCGTATGTCACGTTCGCCAAAACTCGAGAACGGCTGAACCGATTTGAATATTTTTTTTTGTGTTATTTGGTATAATACCAGGATCAATGATATCACAAAAGTTTGGAGGGTTGCCACCTATTTGAAAATTTTTGAACCCAATTATATTTATAAAATAAATGAATTATTGCAGTGTGGGTATCAAATTAAAGAGGTTTAAGAAAGATAACTGCTGGAAATATTTTTGGGGAGGGTTGCCACCTATTTAAAAATTTTATCTCATTCAAATTGATAAAATAAATGAAATATTGCCATGTGGGTGTCAAACTAAACAGTTTTAAGAAGGCTTACAGCCGAAAATATGTTTGAGGAAGGTTGCCACCTGTTTGAAAATTTAACTCAATTTAATTGATATAGATATAAAATTAAAGAGGTTTAAGAAAGAAGACTTTTGGAAATACTTTTGAGGAGGGTTGCACCTATTTGAAAATTTTAACTCAGTTAAACTGATTAAACAAATGCAAACTAAAGAGTTTTTCACAGACCTACAGTCGAAAATCTGTTTGAGGAGGGTTGCCACCTGTTTGAAAATTTAACCCAATTAAATTGGTAAAATAAATGAAATCTTACAATATCGGTACCAAACTAAAGGCATTTGAGAAATCTTGATTTAGAAATCTATATATATATAAATGTTGTCTTCGTATGTCACGGTCGTCAAAACTGGAGACCGGCTGAACCGATATGGATAATTATTTTTTTTTTTTGTGTCGTTCGGTATAATAGCAGGATCATTTATAACACAAACATTTGGAGGGTTGCGACCTGTTTGAAAATTTTAAACTAAATTAAAATAAATTACATATTACAATATGGGTATCAGATTAAAGAGGTTTACCCCACGTCTCCATTTTATACTAAACTAGCCAATGCCCGCTTACTTCGCGGCGCCCAATAAGAACTTTTGCATTGGCCAATGCAAAAGAGCGTTTAAAAGCAAAAATTTACTGCAAAGTCACAATTTTTGGTTTAAGGTGAAACCACTAAAGCGAAGTATCCTCCTCACGCATAGGCCAATAATACTAACGCTGTGATACTATATGGAATACGAATCCCTTTCATGAGCCTTGCCGATGTTCTTATTTCCACCTGTGAGATCTCTGCCAAGCATGCGTAATCTTTTTCTATGATCTTGCAACAACAGCATTGGTGCGATACGTATTTATAAGAAAACTCAAGAGCACAGAAGGTGCGATACGTATGCCAATAAAAGTTCTTATAAGAAAACTCAAGAGCACAGAAGTGCGTTTTTTTGTTTTAGGAGGGCCAAGAATCCTAGCTGTCCCACAGAGTGAAAACCCTTCCGGTGCATTGGCTAAATGAGTCGTGTGATCTCTTGAATATCTTTCAAATGAATCAATTGATATACCAGCGGTGATCTTTCCTTGTTCATTCGCCACTTTTACAATTCGTGGTAATATTTACGAACTGATTTCTAGGTAGATGTAAGATCGCATGATCGTGCATGAGGACGTCAGACAAACTTAACCCCGTCCTTCATTTAGACATCTGAAAACTAAATTCGTATAACTTAAACATACGGCCAAAGCAGACCAACCATACGGAGTTTCTATACGTTTCGGCTACAGCGCCGTTTATTGGGTCCATTTTCTGCAAAACCATTGCTTACCATAAAATGAATACGTGTTATGAATTTCGACCTCGACTCCAGCGGCACTCATCGGGTCAATTTTTATAAAAGTATTTTTCATCATACAGGTACATAGCTCACATTTAAAATTTGAACGAAATCGGTTATTAAATACGATTTTTAGAAGTAATTCTTCTCCAGCACTACCTAGCGAGTTTTCTAGTAGCATGTATTAGAACCATATATGGGTAAGGCTTTCTTAAGTGGGCCCTGAATTTACCAAGATTTGTCAATGATATTTAGGCAGCGCCGAGTTTTGTAGTCGAAAAGTACACTGTGTAAATTTTGTTGCAAAATTCCAAATAATTTTTTTTAGTCAACAATTGAACATTTTTACAGCGTTTTGGGAATTTTTATTTTACCTTTGAAAGTAAGTGTCCGTTACAAAAATATTTTTTTTTGCTTTCCAATAATTTTTTATGAAAAATTTAACATTTAAGCAATTTCTGCGCCTCGTGGACAAAAATTTTTAACAACAACTTCTGTAATAAACATCTCTGCATATATCTATGAAAAAAGATGCGTGCATTTCGATATAGTTTGGTCGGAATAAATTTTTATTTGCCAGCGGGCAGCAAAAGCAAAAAAAAATATTTTTTAACGCAAATAATTCAGTTGTATAGTTTAATGTTTTTTAAATCTGCACCCAAAAAATTTTTTCATTCGGGCACTTTCACAGAAAATTAAAAATTTCCAAAACACATTGAAAAATATTAATCTTGGTAAATTCGGGGCCCACTTTAGGAAGCCTTACCTATATTTAGGGTAACCTCCGACCATCTGACGGAGCTCTATAGAGGTGTCAAACTATCGATGGTACTATCGATAGTATCGATAGTTTTATTTTTTGCCACTATCGGTGAGTAGTGATAGTTTTTCTTTAAAAAGCTTAAACCATCGATAGTATTAGTTGACTATCGATAGTTTAACACCTCTAGCACAATCGTTTTTACTCATAAATTCTCCATTTTGTGTAGCTGCGCGTCGTTTTGGTAAGTTTGCAAGTTTTTATTAAAAGTGATCTAAATGTGAAATTCGCTATAATAATAATTTATTTTTAGAAGCGGTTAAATTTACATGTAAAAGGGTTTGACGGTTCCTAGTTGCCTGTTTTAAAATGGAAGCCATTGAGGAGAATTCTGCTGGTATGTAAGCACATTTCTCAGATCGTGATTTCGGTATAACTTAAGAATACGGCAGATTCGGGGGCAGATGTGTATCCATAGTGCCTTTACGCTGATTTCAAAAATATAAAAATCTTTTGAGGCAAACAATTTACAATTACAATTTGCAGGTGTCATTTGCCAAGTCAAATTTTCATATAAGAAAAACATTTATATGGCTTCCGCTATTTGCGAAACCAATTTTCCGGCTTTTCAGTTGCACTTTGCCGGAGTTTTTATTCAAGCGAACTTCGGAAGAAATTCCTGAGTCCTGAATTTAATAAAATCGGGTGATTTTAAAGCGTCCCACCGACTAGCTGGTGTCACCTGTTTAGTTACCGCTGACCATAATTAAAAACAAACTAACTTTGCATTTCACACAAAAAATACCTACGTGCTCTAATCGTTTTTTGTGCCAAGAGGACGACGAAAATAAAGCAATAGCAGTGTTGATGTACACTTGCGCTAAAAGCCAAAAAGTTTTTTGCTTATTCAATGAAAATATTTTTTTAATACAAATATATTTGATTCTGTAACTAAAACCATAAAAGTTTCAAACTTTGCACAGTATTCACAGACAATTATCACTTACAAAAAAAAAACGATCACCAAAATTTCAAACTGTAATTAGAGTTTTAATTTTGTGCGATAAGGTTGAAACTACTCAACGCCCTAAAAAATCAACGGTAATTTTCAGGTGTTTGTATTAAAAAGAATATTTTTTTACCTTATTTGATTAGCACATATTCGAGAAAATATTTTTTTTATTCCCGGCTATATGAACGTACACGAGTGGGTATACATCAAGATAACCAACCGTTCAGCTATAGAAAAACTAAAAATGCAGATGGCTAGTACTTTTTATGCTGATTTTAACTGTATAAATATTATTTGCCGCAATTAAAAAGTAAAGAAGATATAAGAGGTAAAAAAATTTTTGCGATATTTTAAAATATTAATATTTTCTAAACTACGTAACCGATTAAAAAAGTAATGATGTCAAAATAAAGACAATTAAGTAATCTACCTTTAAGTTGATATTAAATTGATATTAAAAGTTGAAATAGTTACATAAAATTCATACTTCGTTTCACTTACCCGATGTTTTCATTTCATAAACAATTTAGTGAAATATATAACTTTTTAATTTTGCCTTATTAAGGGCCAGTTTTTCAGCGATAGTTTAAACTCAGTTTGAACGAAGTTTAGTTAAACTATGTTTAAATTTGACTGAAAAACTACACACTGAGTTTAAACACTGAAAAACTGGCTCTAACAACCCCTCTCTCTGCATAGATGTTCAACCAAAAAAACGCTTAAGAAGATCTACTTCCGACGTTTGGACGCATTTTGAATTAGATTCACAAAGAAAGTTCGCCAAGTGTTTGATTTGTAAAAAGTCATACAAAACGAGCGGAAACACGTCGAACCCCATTGATCATTTGAAGCGTACGCATGCTCTTCTTTCTAAGCCTGAAACGCCTAAAAATACAATAAACGAATATTTCCGACATAACAAGTAACAAATAACTCGGTGCGCAAAGCAGAACTGGATTCCGCTCTAACGCGCATGATTGCTATTGATGTACAGCCTTTCCGCATAGTCGAGGACAAGGGATTTAGAGATTTTGTACACCGCCTTGATCCGAGATATGAGTTGCCCTCGCGAAATACCATTCAAAAAGTTCATTTGCAATAACTGTATTGCAATTTGGAAGAAAAATTAAAAAATATTCTTAATCAAGCCGAGAGCTGTGCTATAACCACCGACTGTTGGTCATCAAAGGCAAATTAGAGCTTTTTGACCGTAACATGCCATTTCATATCGAACGACTTCAAACTGCGATCGGCTGTATTAACAACATCAATTTCAATTAAAATAAGCAAACGTCAAGCTGTGAAGTTCTACTGCTTTGATTTCTCTTTGTATTTTGCAAAGTTTATTGTGCTAATTCTAGTAAAAGTTGCTATAAAAAGTGCCTACGAGCATCTTAGTGTGATAATAATTCGAAGCTAAGTGAAAGTTTTGTGATTTTTGTGGTTTATATTAAATTTCACTAGCATACATCTAATCTTGCCGAGTCATTTGTTGTTATCATTGTTGTTGTAATTCCTTTGTAGTTAACTGAGATCGTTTCTATTTTTGCACATTTCTTTTTGCTCTTTTTGTTTACTTCTTTTAGTATTTCTTGTCACAGCTGTTTGCGTTGCGTTTTTTAAGTGTCACAATACAGTGATACTCAAACTGTTCGCTACATATATTTTTAAGCTAAATACATCAGCTCCTAAATTGTAGTGTGTGTTGTGTTAAACTTATTTGCTTGTCTTTTATTAACATAAGTGTTATTAAATCTTTCAATATGAAGTGTGATCTTGATAACTGCCAAATTAAAAGCGAATCTGAACGCTACTTATCGTGCTGGCTCTGTGATGGTATTTTCCATCTAAAATGTGCTGGTTTGATAGGAAGAATTCGGGACGCTATTAATGATGGCAAAGGTCTTCGCTGGTCTTGCTTAAAGTGCAGGTCAACCGAAGTTGATCTCTTTAAGTTGTTTAGGCAAACCAGAAATGGGTTTTCTGAGGTAGGGAGAGAGTTGTTGGTACTGACCGAAAAATTTAAACATTATGGAAATGTATTTAAATCTTTTAAATGCTTAGATACCGTACAATCGATGAAGGACATTCGTGTGTCAAAACGTAAGCGTCTTCATAGTCCGCCTAATGAAAGGACCGTTCCACGTCAGAACAATCTTCCGAATGACTTAATTAATCTTTCTTCTCCATGTCCACAGACAACGGAGTTATCTTCCTCAAAAGAACATATATCAAAGTCTGCTTCTAATAATAACGACCCTGCAGTATCTTCCCCTTCCCCCGTTGAAGTTGTGGCACCGCCATCTAATCTTCCAACGCTTACTCTACCCTCAATTAGTAACTCAGTTACTCAACCCCGTCCGCCGGTAATCGAGTCTAATACTAGGAGACTGGTTGTGGTTCCCCCAAAGAAGTCTATATTTGTATCTAGATTTTCGAGGGATACTTCCGAGGACGATATAAAGTTTTACATCTCGTCCAAAGTTAAAACTATCAACTTAAGTATCAGAAAATTTAATTTTAAATATGAAAGAAATATTTCTTCATTTAAAATAGACGTTAATTTAGAAAATTTTGACATGCTGCTTAGTAGTTCTTTTTGGCCCTCCGGAGCTTTCGTTCGTGAATTTGAGTATAGGCCCAACAAAAATAATAATTTAGCAAATATTCCCCGTCAGAATACAGAATCAAAAAACTGATTACTAAATCTGCTTTAAGTATTTATTATCAAAACGTAAGAGGCATAAATACTAAATTAACGAATTTATATCTTAATGGCCTTGAATGCAATTATAATATAATTTCTTTGACTGAAACTTGGCTCAAACCACACACTTTTAATTCAGAGATTCTTTCAAATAATTATCATAGCTACAGAAAAGATCGGGAGGACAGAGTCGGCGGTGGCGTACTCTTTGCCGTAGACTCTTCAATACCATCTGAAGAAGTTAGTCTTCCACACATTGAATCTGCAGAATTCAAATGCGTTCGTGTTCAGGTTGGAAGAGGGTTTACTTACTTAGCTCTATGCTATATTCCTCCCCGATCTGACTTATCAGTGTATTCACAACATGTATCTTTACTGAAATCAATTAATTCAATGATTAAACCCTCTGATTCATTGATTGTGTTGGGTGACTTTAATTTACCAAATGTATCATGGAACATCATTGACAATGATATTGTACCTTTCTCGTCTAGCGCGTGCAATAACGTATTTTTAGAGGAGATGGCTGAACTCTGCCTGAATCAAGTTAATGTACTTCGCAATAAGTTTAGCAAAGTATTAGATCTTGTTTATGTTGATGATGCATCTAAGTCGGCTGTAAATAAATGTGACCCACTAGTTTTGCCCGAAGATGTCTACCACCCTGCTATTGAGATATCTTACGAAATTATAAACGATGGTCAGAATTACGATGTCCAAACATACGAACCAAATATTCGCTTTGATTTTTCGAAAGCCAACTCTAAAAAACTGAATAAAGAATTTTCTAAATTGTCGTGGCCTATATACAAAGAAAAAGTTGAGCAAAGCGTTGCACATTTTAATTTTACTGTACATAGATTATTTGAAAAGTATGTGCCTAAACGCATGTGTGTTCCTGAAGAACAAACACAGTTATGGTTCACTAAAGAACTGAGAAACTTGAAAAACAGAAAGTCACGTTATTTTAGATTACACAAAAAAACCGGCTTACACTCATACTATGTAAAATACTCACTTTTGCGTCACAAGTTCTTTGAATTAAACAAAAAGTGTTATAAAGATTACTTGTGTAAAATCAAACGACGTATAATATATAACCCCAAATCATTTTATGATTTCGTAAACTCCAAGCGAACGTGGGTTTCCTTCCGCCATGAAGTATCAAATTACCGTCTCTGGTGATAATCAAACAATTTCTAACATGTTCGCTCAGTTTTTTAAATCCAATTATTCCACTAACTCCCAAGCATACTTTGACTATCCATTTAAACTAAGCCCAATTAACTCAATACATAACCCTATAATATCTCCCGATGATGTTTTAGTTTACCTGAAGTCCTTAAACCAGTCTTTTAGTTATGGTCCTGACCAGATCCCCACTTGTTTTCTTAGAAATTGTGCTGATTATCTCTATGAGCCGTTAACAGCCTTATTTAATTTGTCTCTTAAAGAGGGCGTTTTTCCAACTGTATGGAAAGAATCGTTCATAACCCCCTTACATAAAAGCGGTAGCAGGTCTTCAGTGGAGAACAACCGGGGCATAGCTAAGCTTTCTGCAATTCCTAAATTATTTGAAGCAATTATAACAAATCGGTTGACGCATTCTATCACTTCAAGCATTTCATACAGTCAACATGGATTTTGCAAGGGCAAATCAACTTCTACAAATTTACTTGAATTAACATCCTATATCTCAATAGCATTTAGTGAGAGCAAAACTGTTGATGTTATATATACTGATTTCAGTAAAGCATTTGACAAAGTGTGCCACTCGTTGCTCATCTATAAACTTGATCTTCTTGGTCTTCCACCTAATTTTCTACGTTGGATCTCTTCATACGTCTATGATAGATCACAAAGGGTATTGTTTAAAAATACTATCTCTGACGTCATTGATGTTACTTCAGGAGTCCCCCAGGGTAGCCACCTAGGCCCGATTCTGTTCTTGCTTTTTATAAACGATATTTCTACAGATATAAAATTCTTTAAAATTTTAATGTATGCAGATGATGTAAAACTTTATAAATCGTACATTTCAATTAAAGAAAGGTCTTTGCTACAATCAGACTTAAACAGCATGGCTTACTGGTGTAAAGTAAATCTTATGCCTCTAAATCTTAAGAAATGTAAAGTAATGTGCTTCTCGCGAAGAGCTGTTCTGCCAGTTTCTTATATAATAGGTAACCATAACCTGGAACAGGTATACAATTTTGTGGACCTTGGTATCACAATGGATCCTAAGCTTAATTTTAATCTTCACATTAATGTGAAAGTCAACAAGGCTAAAGGTGTACTTGCATTAGTGAAACGATGGTCAAAAGAATTTAGTGACCCTTATATCACTAAAACCCTGTTTACAACATTAGTTAGGCCGATTCTGGAATACGGCTCGGTGGTTTGGAATCCAAGGTATCAAATTTACTCAGACAAGATAGAATCAATTCAAAAACAATTCCTACTTTTTGCTTTAAGAAATTTCCGATGGGATTCTCAATATAGTCTTCCACCTTATACGAGTCGCTTAAAACTTATTAACCTTCCTACACTTGCCAGTCGCAGGGAAATGCTTGGTATAATTTTTATGGTTAAATTACTGACAGGCTCAATTTCAAGTCCGTCTCTTCTGGCTGATGTTAGCTTTAATGTTCCCTCACGCGTATCAAGACACTTTTGTCCCATATTTCTGAAAGCTTGTAAAACCAATTTTGAATTGCACGACCCACTCCGTTGCTTATGCCAGGATTTTAACTCTCACTCCAGCACGTTTGATATATCAGATCCGCTTTTCAGCATTAAGAAAGCGATACTCTCCTCTCTCAATAAGTGAATTATGGACATAAATACATAAAATCAGCTGATGAATTTAGTTCTGTAGCTGAACAGTTTTAGATCTCGACACTTAACAAACTCCTGCCTATCGTGACTCGGCACAAAAATTTAAAATATTGGTTCCGTACGTCATGCGGACTGCGCCTCTCGTGCGGATGGGCGGGAATGGAGGGTAAAAACCGTTGGGATTGTTATTATTAAAAAAAAGCTAGCAAATGAGCTGAATCACTCAGCTGAAAATATTTCAGAATCATTGCGGCAGTGCATGCTTAAATGGAACATATCTCAGAAAGTTATCTGTGTGGTAACAGACAACGCTGCGTCAATGATAAAGGCTTGTGAATTAATTCAGAAGAAACATCATTCCTGTTTTGCTCATTCTATCAATCTTGTTGTACAAGATGCTTTGTCAACTGAAAAGGTTGAAACGTTGCTAACAAAGTGTAAACGTATTGTTGCATATTTTAAAAGTAGCACTATTGCATATGCAAAATTAAGGAAAGAACAGGGCGAGGATTGTCAATACGGGCTTATACAAGAAGTGCCAACAAGGTGGAATAGTGCCTTTGCTATGGTTCAGCGAATTCTCCTTATTAAAGAAGCCATCTCTGCAGTGCTTTTAAGCACACCCAAAGCACCTACGGTTCTAACAGCAGATGAAATATTGCAACTAGAAGACCTTTGTTTATTATTGGAACCATTTAACAAAAATACAAGCATCGTTTCAGCGAATCAGTATGTAACAATTTCGCATGTAATTCCCATAGTATGTGGCTTATATTCAACTATGCTGAAACTGGAATCGAAATTGCAAACTACAGAGGGTTATGAAACGTGCGCATATTTAGCTGAAAAAATTAAACAGAGGCCGTTTATTTACGAATCTAGGAGTACTCCGAGATTGGCTACCCTGTTAGACCCGCGCTTTAAAAAACCTGGTTTTCGATCTCCTCAAAATGCAACGCAAGCATCCATTTTGTTGGAAAATGAACTGGCCGGAATCAACAGAACTATTTCTTCAACATCAACTGACAAGAATGATGAACCGTCAAAACCTGAAGATTTGGAAATCCCCGAAATTTATGAGTTCATGAAAGAAAAACTGTCATCCAGAATTAAATCTAACCGCGCCGATGCCATCATCGCTTTGCGAGAATACGCAGAAAAACCAAACGAGCCGCTGAACACTGACCCATTGGAATATTGGAAAGTTAGTATTTCTAATAACACACCGTTAATATTATTAATATTTTTTCGAATTCAGACTAGATCGAACGACATGAAGCAGCTGCAAGTCCTGGCATCAAAATATTTATATATTCCAGCTACATCCACAAAATCGGAGAGAATGTTCAGCAAAGCGGGGGAAATAGTTTCAGATAGGCGATCCAGACTCAAAGCAAAAAATGTGAATATGCTGCTGTTCATCAGCAAAAATTATGAACTAATGAATTGATAAATTTCTTCAAGAATTTCTATAAGAAAATATGATCTCTTATACGGTGTTTAAATGAGGCGATTCTACAGGCAACTTTTAGTTGAAAGCAACAATCGCCTGGTATGAACGGCCTTTCAACTAATCGCTTCCAATGAAGTTGGGGGGCAGCCAACTTTTGGTTCAACTAATCGCCCCTAAACTTGCCTGGAAAATCGTCTAATGTGAACACCTTTTTAGGCCCGTTAACTTATCTCATTTTGTTTAGCAATGTATTGTATTTTGTTAACCTTGTTTAAAAACTTAAACATACAAAATAGTTGAAAATGAGACAAGCTAACAGTCTCAGCAACCCATTTGGGGAAAACCACGAAAACGCAAACGACGAATACGATTTCGTCCTTAATTTTTTTGTTCCTAAAATATAATATTCTTAAAGTCTGTTTTTGAGTGATGTAAATTTGTAAGTTTTCTAATGCAATATACATATGTGCGTATATTTATGAATGAATTTTATTTGAAGTTAATAGTCTTCTTTAATCTGCTATATGAACGTTTTGTATATGCCCCACATCCAAACGTAAAATGTACACATGTATATGCATAGGGAAATAAAAGTTCTGCTTTTGTTTTAATAATCAAGCAGTGGAAAGTTTAAGTTCATATTTTTTAGTTTCTCTTATTTCTCAAATCTATAGAATCATTGTATTCCTCCTGTTTATTCTCCCAATCATGTTTTTTTTTTGTATTTCGATGCTGGCCCGGTTAATTTGAAACAGTTGTTAAAATTACATTGACTATCGATAGTACTATCGATAGTAGCGCTTTGCCTGAAACATGAAAACTATCGATGGTGGCACTATCGATAGTTTTACAACTCTAGAGCTCTATTCAGTGGTTTTTGAATCATTGCATTTGAAATATATGCATCAGTGCTAAGTTTCAGTTCCCCAGCGTAATTGGTTTTAGAGATATATTGGTTTTTTACGATTTAGTCTGCATAAGAATTTTAGGGATATCCCGAGCTACATATCGAGTAAATTTTTGGTCGGAACATTTATTTTCAAGGTGCTGGCATATGTTCCAATTATGAACCAAATCGGTGCGGCCGTTTAATAGTTTAGTGAATTACATTGTACAGAGAACTGTATGAAATTGTAAAGCGTGACGTCTCAGATTTCTTAATTTTTTCGCAGCAACAACAAAAAGTTTTGATTTTTTTCAGCGAAAAACCTTCCCCACAGAAGTTCCAAAAAAATGCGATTGATTATGTTTGAACACACTTAATTGAATGTCAATAAAATAAAGTTTGTGGTTAATGTGCGAAACTTTGAGAACAGTCCGTTGCTAACTCTAAATATAAACAACGACGCACTGGAAAAAGTTAATACATTCAAATACGGAATAATGATCGACGATAAACTAAAACAAAAAATGGATTCTAGATTTTCAACTAGAGCTCTAGCAATATATGCATCGGTGAAAACTTCATTTAATTTCATACATTAGTTTTTCCGTGATGCGCTTACAAACATACAGACAGACAGACCAAAATTATAAAAATTTTATATTTGGCTTATGTTGATCTAATAGACCCCCTATTAATTTTTCTTTAAAATTATGTACAGACATCGGCCTGTTACAATTTTATTATTCTCAAATACTTTCGTTTGATACCCATATGGCAACATTTAGCTTATCTTATCAATTTACCTGAATACAATTTTTCAAATAGGTGGCAACCCGCTTCAAAAATATTTTCGGAATTAAGCTCTTTAAACCTCTTTAGTTTATTATCTGTATTGTAATATTTAATTTATTTTACCAATTTAAATGAATAAAAGTTTTCAAACATGTGGCAGATCCCCTAAAAATATTTTCGGCATTAAAATTTGCGAGCCTCTTTAGTTTGATGCCAATATTGCAGTATTTAATTTATGATATCTCTTTAAGTAAATAAAAGTTTTCAAACAGGTGGCAACAGTGTTGCCATGTTTTGAATTTGGAAAAGCACTAAAACCCAAAATAAAACGCGTTTTTTCTCGAAAAAAGCACCAAATTTTTTATTGGAGGATTCAATGGACCTTGTATGCATACACAATTTTATTGTAGGTATGTCGATTCAAATTAATAAAAATTAATGTTTCTTCCTCGACGGTCGAAGGTTCGTTATTCATTTTACTGTTAGGAGATGGTGGTGCTTGTAGAAAATATAACAAATTCAGCCCGAATTAAAGGTCTAAAGATCTATTCCTGGTCCCAGCAACATGGACGTTTTTACAGGCAATGGCAAATTACCGTATGTAATTCTGGCATGATTTAAAGTTCTGCCACATATTTTTTTGACAAACATAGGCCCTTATGATTGTCATTACGCCATGATTTTGCTTCCATTTTTGTAAAGTTCCTTACGAAACTTTCCATTGCTCTAAATTTAACTTCCATTTTTGTTTCAGATTTACAGTTTTGGTATCTTCAAACTAAAAAAAAGCACCAAAAAACGCACCAAGCACCAAACTCAAAAATTTTCGCGTTTTAAATTAATAAAAGCACTAAGTTGGCAACAGTGGGTGGAAACTTTCAACAAAAATATTTTCAGCTGTAAGCCCTTGCAAACCTTTTTCTTTTGACAGCCATATTGCAATATTTACTTTATCGTATCAATTTACTTGAACTGACATTTTTAAACAGGTGGCAGCTCTCTAATTTTTTTCTTTTATATTGTAAGTTAGACGTCTTGCGATACATCGGTGGAAACTGAATTTGATCCCATGCTTTAGTTTTCGAGTGATGCGCGTACAAATATACAGACAGACAGGCAGACAAAAATTCTAAAAATTGTTTATTTGGCTTCTGTAGTTCTAATAAAGACCCCCATTTTAATTTTTTTTTTTAATATCTATAATGTACAGACATCATCTGTTACAATCTTATTATAAGTACAAATATAGATTTCATTTATTTTATCAATTTAATTCAATAAAATTTTTCGAAATGGTGGTAACCCTCCTCAAAAATCTCATCGACAGTAAAATTTTCTAACCCTCTTCAGTTTGATACCCATATTGCAATATTCATTTATCTTAAAAATTAATTTTAATTAAAATTTTCAAACAGAGGGCAACCCTCAAAAAATATTTAAGTCTGTAAGCTTTCTTAAACTTTCTTTTGACGCCCATATTGCAATATTCACTTTTTCTTATCAATTTACTTAACCCGAATTTTCAAACAGGTGGCAACTTTCAAATTTTGTCTTTCTATATTTTAAGATAGACCTCTGGCAATACATAAGTTAACCCCTTGTCGTCCGACGGTACTCTTTAGTACCATCGTTATTTTTGCTCTTTTAAACAGAATGGG
>NW_023458885.1:0-27941 GCF_013731165.1 Rhagoletis pomonella | reverse complement strand
AATTAATGTAAAATTCTTGTCAATATTTAATGTGAGTTTCAAGTGATGCGGGTACTTAAGCGAACATAATTATTGATGTAGTTACAACTTCTTGTTAACTTACATAAATAAATCCCTGAATAAAACATGAACATTTAATGAAGTATGTATACGCATTAACACATAAAGAAAAATTTTATTATCAAGTAATTTTTAAGCAAAAAACAAAACCGACTTCAATTCTCATATAAAAATTTAAGATTATCAATTATTCTTCACAATCCAATTATCGGCTCTAAACAAAATTAATATGGGACCACACTTCCGATGCCAAAAATTATCGAAATCGGTTAACGTGATCCAAAGTTATGCCGTAACATACAATAAAAAGAAAATATTCCGACGAACTGACCGAACTGACGACCTCCTCCTTTTTTTTGAAGTCGGTTAGAAATAGATAAAGCAATGTTTTGTAATGTTTACAATAATTCAGTTCTTCTAAAAGTCATTGATTATACATATTTATACATACATACCACGATTGAGAGAAATAGAGATTGCGCCCATCGCGGTACTGCTAATCCGCTCTTTGTGAATATGACAGAATCAGCTGTGTGCGTGACGACATCTTGGTGCAATTTTTTATTGAGGAAAATCAAATAACGATTTAACTTGGTATGGTTTAGTTATTTGCCTAATGATTTCGGGCTATTGTGTCCGAGTGGTTGACCCGATCAAAAAAATTTTACAAACACTTGTAGACGCTTTACTTGTTTACGCTTGTTTACGCTTTATTGTAAAACCTAATTTTGTAATTTGCGGTCTCTAATTTTTTAATAAATAAAAAATGCACTTTTTTGTGAACTTCGGAGTGAGTTCTACACAAATATACTGTGGATAGCGTAGCCTTAGTTATATTCACAAGAAATGTTGAATACCCTCGACAATAGAAAGGTGTTCAGCACAAATACTGTTTATCGAGTTAACATTTACAAGTTTAGACCATTTTCCAATGGTTCCCCAGGGGTATGTGAAAGGTTTCGAGGGATCAGGTGTGACGTCTTACAAAGTGTGAGCTGTGCTCTTTCTAGTGGGTTAGATATTAAGACAAGTAACAAGTTGCAAGAGCCAAAAAATTGCCGTTGATTTTTTAGAATTTTTTTGCTGAAGGTGCTGCCGTTTTCTTCACATAAAAATAAATTGTGTTTATTCGTTAAATCGTCGCTGCGCCAACAAAAACAGTTATGTGATTTTTGTAAATTTTTTTTCTTACATATTTTATTAATACTATCTATTGCCCACATTTCTGCATTTGCCGTTTTCTTATATCTCTTTTGGTTTAGAACTGATCAAAAACAGCTATGTGCTCGTAGTACTAGAAAAATCTGAAAAATCGCGTATACGCTTACTTGCTTATAACTGTTTTTGATCGCAGATGAGTGTGCTTTGATTTCGATGTAAAAAATATTTATAAACCAACTAAAGACATACATACGTATGTATGCACATACCACTTACACTACATAGATTCTACTATTTAATTTGATCGCTTGCAATTGGAATTCAACAATTAACGAAAGTAAAAAGTATGGAGGTAGACAGTGTCCACTCTACATTAGAAAATGTATTCAATCCACCGATATATTCACTAATGGACTACATAAGTCGTATGCGACAGGCGAGGCCATCACATCCTTATATTGTTAATTATTTAGAGTGCACATATGAAATTATTTCTTGTCAATACGAGCTTTCATTGGATATCACCCATCGAAACTTTGAAAAAGTGCATTGGGTCAAGTTAAAACGCTGACCGAAAAAACGGTTCGCATATCTGGAAATTTCATGGTTTGTACAAAGTATGTGTCCACTCATCACTTTGCATTAGTTTTTATTACAAAAATCCAATTAAAATATTTCTGACCATTTTTCATTACATAACAGGAGCAACGGGCAACGTGTGCTAATATTTCCGTGGGTACCTGCCGAATCCGGTCCTACACCACGGCGCTCAAAAGCACAGTCGATCAAATCAATGCAAAGATCAGCGGCCCGAAATGCAAGCATCTCGGTACCAATTGGAAGTGAGGAATGGACACACTTACCACCTTGGTAAGGTACGAGGTCCGGCACCCGGTTGCAATGCAACTCCACATCGACCCAGAATGACTCTCCCCGCATTTGGGTTTAAACCACAGCCACCACGATACTCCCCGAGGGGCCGTACCCAAGAACAGGCCAGAGTAAACTCTGGGGGTTCCTGTTCCCCGTGGTACCAGAATTAAGTCTCCGGTCAGACCTCGTAGCCGTAACTACTCCCAGTTGAGTTTCCAAACTACTCTGGACTGGTCGCCCCCACCCACGAAATTAACCCCTCAACTAATTGCACGCCTTCTTCGTCTAAACACCTCTCGTGCAAATACCCCCAGACTTTCAACATGCCGGCTCGAAGAGAGAGCATCGTCAAAAATATACCGTCCGTCAGTCCATCTAATCCCCATCCCAGATAAATCCCTAATGTCAAAGTACATCGGACATTCACAAACAACGTGTCTAGAATCCTCGCTTTGCGCACCACATACACAACTTTGCGAATCATGAAGATTCCGGCTATGCAAAAACGCATTAAATAGCCCATTTCCGGTCAGAAGAAACCCAGACTCAGACAAAATCTGAAATCCGGGTTTTCACGGACAAAATTAACGTCACGAATACACTCATGTGTCACCCGGCCGTTGGAACTATTGTCCCAACGGTCCTGCCACTACCTTAAGACCGTCTCCCACAAGGACCGTTTACATTCCAAGTACCCTCTCTCTCCAAGTCGGAATCCGAAATCCACCCATCCAACAACGGTATCTCCATGCTCCTTCTTAACTGGAAAGCCACAGAATGCTCTATAACCACCAAATCAAGAGGAGGCACCCCCAAGAGCACCTGCAACGCATCAGTGGAAACTGTGCGACATACCGGCAGACAAGACAGCAGCATTACCCTCTGGCATGACAAAATCTTTTTGCGACCCACAACCTTCATAGCAGATTCATACCAAACAGCAGAACCATAAGTGGCACAAGCCACAAACAGGCCCTGATATATGGTACGAACAGCACGTCGGCCTAGGCCCCAATCAGACCTCAAACCGCGACGTACCTGACCCATAACACCAAGAAGTCCGTCCTTAAGGCGCACAAAATGCAAACCAAAGTTTATCCGCTCGCCCATTACCAGCCCCAAGTATTTGACTTGCATCTCGAACCTGAGACTGGTTCCGTTTAAGCGGGTGACCGGCGGGCGACCACGCGACAATTTCCCCTTGAGGAGCATCATCACTGTCTTCTCTACCGACACATCAACACCCACATCTGCACCCCATGCACTAACTACACTGAGCAGCTGATTTCCCTTCAGATCTATTTCAGCTCTCGACTGCCCCTCTACCAAGATGAGAAGGTCATCTACGTACGCGCTGAAATTGCAAAGTGGCTCAAGCTGCCTTAACAGGGTATACATCATGAGGTTCAAAATAAATGGACCACATATGGAACCCTGACTAAAGCGGCTCTCCTGCCAGAGAAATAGCTACGCCATAAAGCCAACTCTGGACTCCCAAGTCTCTCTAGCAGCTCAATGACCCTATCCCAACGTAAATAGTTGAACGCGCCCTTAAAATCAACGAATATGCCAAGAACATACCTACAGGTACTATTCTTGACACAACCCTTGACGCTAAGCCAAACATCCTCAATACTGCGTCCTTTCCTAAACCCATACTGCCTAGCCGACATACTACCCCCAGTAAGCTCCTGAAGCCTTTCCACCATGACCCGTTCCAGCACTTTTCCAAGCACTGGAAGGAAACTTATGCCCCGATAAGATCGAGGATCACTCCTGACTTTATCAGGCGACTTCAGAAGAGAAACCACCCTAGCTACCTTCCACCCACGTGCAAAATATCTCTCACACATGCATTTATCATAGATAGCCTCCAAGTATTCCGGAATTAACTTCCACAAGCATTTGCACATCTCTCCGTTCAAACCATCAAAACCCGGTGACTATCCAGACCTAACCAGGTCAAATGCATACCCCAACTCCCCAACATCTAGTGGAGGGACAGGTACCTCTTGTGCTTGAGGAACCTGAACCTCCGTACTAGGAAAGAACGCACCTAACAAGACCCCCGCACACTCCCTGCACGTTGTTAACACGGAGCCACTAACTCGAAGAGAGGTGATCTCCTCACTTCGACGCCTGCGACAAATCCTATAGACCTGTTCCCAAGGGTCGTCCCTATTTTCCCCCACAGACCTTCTCCACTCTTCCTCCTTCACCCGTAAAAGCATCTCCTTATACTCCCTCATTTCCCGAGAAAACAGCGATCTAGCTTGAGCTAGACCCTCACCCCCCCTACGTCGTTACCGCTGAAACCGTCGCCTAAATCGACGGACGGACCTTCGTTTCTCAGAGAGTGGGAAGAGTGGAGTAATCTCAATCTTTATAGGATTGTGATCACTTACACCCCATCTTCCCTTGACTTCCCACCCAAATCTGAACGTCATCATCCCAGCCCTGTTCACCAGAGTTAGGTCAATGTCGCTGGCACCCATCGGCCCATCAAACGTGTACCACTCACTAAGCATATTGACAACGTCAACGCCACTGATCATCCATCACCCACTCACCTAATACTTCACCCCGCTGGCAGCTTTGATATCCAGACGAATGTCGGGATGTCTTGCTGAACCACATAGGAGAAGAAGCATTTGCGTCTAAGCCAATGACCACCGGCGTGCTACTCGCTAGTAGTAGCACGGTGTCAAAATACCTAATATATGGCTCCAGAGGCTCGCTGAATTTGCAGTACATGCAAGCAACAAACAAACGCCCAAACTCTTCCTCCAACCCCACAACTAGCCCCCAATCAGACGAGTCTACCAAAACACATCTGTGGCTGGACCCACTCACCACCACCGCCGGATTGACCCTACGATCAGCAAATACCTTAAATCCTCCAGGAAGTCCTCGTACCACCCCATGAGTGGAATAGGGACACTTGCAAAATATTTCCTATTGGCACCAGGAATCAATTGTTTTGCTCTCCTGAAAAGTTATTAAAAAACACATATGTAACTGTTTTTGTTGGCGCAGTGACGAAATGGAAGCAAATGCGACAAAAAATTCTAAAATATCAACGGTAATTTTTAGCCACTTGAACCTTGTATGTTGTTACACTGACGGTGGGAAATAATATCGATTGTGTAGCGCTGCCGCTGAATTTCAAAATATGCAAATATTTTAAAAATTTCAAAAAAGACTTAAAAGGGGAAAATTATAAGTAAAATGGTAAATAGGGAAAAAAATCAGGTACTTAGGCGGGTTGGGTAAATAAGCGGGGTGGTAAGGAGGGATTTCTTGCAGGTGAATTTAAAAAATTCACGGGGCCCAAAAATGTTGGTTACTTAAGCGGTGAAGGTACTTAAGCGGGTATGACTGCATATAACTAACTGAAATGAAATTTTATGTTCCTAAATATTTCTTGCTTAACACCGTATAAAAAGTGCTTTATGTAATGTACATAAATGTGATATGAGTACATATATCTTTATACATACATACACATGTATGTACCTACATGTGTATGTAATGTTGCATAACGACCCTGCAGTACGCGGAAGCGACTACAAGACTAATGAATCGGTAGCTATGTACCTGGTAAACTCCGTCAATTACCAACCGACTACTTGCAGTGTATTTCATAGATTACCTTAAAAAGGCAATGTTCTAAGCGGCAGTCACCATCGGCTCTCTCTGCACTACCGGGAGTTACTAAACTGGTCACTTGCGTGATTTATGGGAGCTCTCTGTCGTAGTTTTTCGCTACTCTGCTTCCGATTGGTTCGACTCTGCACTACCATGTGCACTACCACGGGTTCATAGAGTAGCTACTTACCTAGGAGACGGTGCAGTAATGGTTCAAAAGTAGCGATTGACTCCAGTTACCACCAGCGGGTTCCGAGTTGAATACTTTCAGAGCTGGAGTGTCGACGTCCATTCGAAGGACATGGTCAAGCCAGCGGAGCCGCTGTATTTCAATTCGCTGCACTATGTCCATGTCGTTGTAAACCTCATCATTCCATTGTCTGCGATACTCGCCGTCGCCAACGCGAAAAGGCCCGTAAATCTTCGGTGAAATCTTTCTCTCGAACACTCCAAGACCCGCCTAATGGGATGTTGTCATTGTCCATGCTTCTGCGCGATATCCCAGCACAGGCATGATGAGTAACTTATAGGATGTGATTTTCGTACGTCGAGATCCCGAATTGCCTACTCAGCCCAAAGTAGCATTTGTTGGCAGGAGTGATTCTGCGTTGGATTTCCCTGCTGGCATTATTATCGGTGTTAATGCTGGTTTCCAAGTAAATGAAATTCTCCACTTTCTGGAAATTATAACTATCAACAGTGACGTGGGTGCCAAGGCGCGATGTTCAGACTGTTTTTTTTATGAAAGGAAATACTTCGTCTTGTCTTCGTTACCACCAGACTCATTCGCTTTGCCTACTTATCCAACTTGGAAAAGGCAGAACAGACTTCCCGGTTTTTGCTACCGATGATGTCGAAGTCATCGGCATAAGCCCGCAATTGTACGCTCTTGTTGTTCCTGAGCAGTTCAATTTGGCAGCTCTTATTATCTTCTCATCAGACTAAAGAAGTCTCATCAAAGGGAGTCGCCCTGTCTGAAAACCCGTTTGGTGGTGAACGGTAGGGAGAGGTCATTCCTCATTCTGACGGAGCTGGTGGTATTGCTCAACATCAGTTTACACAGCCGTATGAGTTTTGAAGGAATGCCAAATTCAGATATAGCGGCGTATAGGCAACTCCTTTTAGTGCTGTCGAAAGTGGCTTTGATGTCAACAATGAGTGTCGATCCTTTTCTCGCGGGTCTTTTCCAAGATTTTGCGTATTGCGAATACCTGGTCTATGGTGGATTTGCCAGGTCAAAAGCCACATTGATAAGGCCCCATCAGTTCATTGACGATGGGCGTCAGTCTTTCACACAATACTCTCGATAAGACCTTGTAACCTATGCTAAGAGGACTTTTCCCGCGGTATTTGGCGCGAATGGCTGGGTCGATTTTATTGTGGATTGGGTAGAGCACACTTAAATTCCAGTCGTCGGGCATGCGTTCATCTGACCATATTCTGCCAAAGAGTTAATGCATGCGCCTTATCAACTCCTCGCCGCCGTACTTCAATAGGTCAGCTGGCAGGCTGTCAGCTCCAGCAGCTTTTTGTTTTTCAGCCGCGTTATTGCTATTCGTACTTCGTCATAGTCAGACGGTGGAACATCGACTCCGCCATCATCGACTGGGGCTCGGGTTTTTCCCCTCCACAACTTTCCGTGCTGCTACTTTTCCGTAGGGTGGAAAAGCTTTCCCTCCAAAATTTTAGTACGTTCTGAACATCGGTAACCAGGTCCCCATTGTTGTTCTTAGAGGAGTATGCCCTGGTCATGAAACCTAGCAAATTTTTCGGGTATTCTTCCTGTCGGCCAGCATTTCAAGCTCTTCACGCTCACGTATTTCGCTCCCTCTTCTTATTGCGGCAAATACGTTTCTCTTCCCTCTTCAGCTCTCTATAACGGTTTCTCATGGCTCGAGTTCCGCCCGATCGCAGTGTGGCCCTGTAGGCGGCATCTTTTTTCTCTGCAGCTTCTTGACACTCGTCGTACAAGTTGTTCTTTCGGGCTCGCTGAAATCCGCCTACTTCTCCGGCGGCGGTACTTATCGAGCGGGAGATGTGGAGCCACTGCTCGCATATGTAGGTTTGTTGAAAAGTGCTCTCTGAGAGTCGAGTGGCGAATAAATTGGCCGTCTGTTGCGATTGGAGCTTTCCTTGCATATTTGGTCGCACATTTTTTGCTGCACAGAGGCGGGCTAATTAATGTCTCAGAAACTATTAGGGTATTGCCGTATCTCGAATTACGATTATCCATTTAGTTCGTAAGATATACGTGATTAAGTGGAACCACGCTTTTTTTAGCTGAATAACGGTAAATTGCAAATATCTCAAAAACGTATCCATAAAAAAAATTAGCTCGATTTTCGGAATCAGCGAACGATTCTACATACGAATTGAATAACGGCGTCTAGTGAACAAAAACACAAACGGCAAATAACACAAACGGCAATAACGCAAAATTTGCTTTATTTCACTTTTAAATGGGAAATAATACCAAAATCTGAGATTTTCTTTATTTCCAACAAATGTTGGAAATAAAACAAATTTTACCTTATTTATCATTGCTTATTTATACTACATATTTGTAAAAAAAAAACAGTTTACTGACAGAAGGAAAAGGGACTTTGTTTATTCCAAAAATACAATTAAATCAAGGCACATTGAACAGGTAGTATCAGTATAGCAGCTGATTTGATTTTTTTCAAATTATTTGTTCCCGAAAATGTCAAATATTTCTTATTTCTTCTCACAAAAATTCTAAATTGTTAAAATCTATTTGCATGTCAAACCTTTTTCCATACAAAACCAGCGATTGAATATCAGCTTTTGGAATGCTCGCTCAACTCAGCAGCACAACCGCTGATTACTGGGCCTGGCCCAAGGCACATAAATACAGGTAGAAGCCAAAATGACGTTGCTCTCATGAGAACCAAACCTTTAAACTTCAACTTGTTTTTCATTTATTTCCTATATTTCGTTACGCTTTGAATGTCATATCGTTGTTTTTTTTTTTTTTGAATGTTCGTTAATAACAAATTTTAATTAACATTTGAATTTTTGTAGTGTTGTGCAGTTTATACTTAATGTATGTGTTAAAAATGCAACACCGAAGCGTTGTTTTTTATGTGGTGTTAAATATGAAGCAGATACCATTTAACGTGCCTCAATGTCCTTCGCGTAAAGAGCGTTGCGAAAGCAGCTGTGGGCCAGAGCTGCAGCGAAATGCCTTGCTGTGCGTTAAACATTTTAAAGCAGCAGATTTCATAAATGCACCGGGAGGTACAGGAAAGGCACGTTTGATGCCAAGTGCTGTTCCTATGACCCTTATGCCGGAAAGTCCCTCCAACAACACTGCAACTCATAAATTAAAAACATAAAACAAAATACAAATTAACAAATTTTAACTAAAGAAAAATAAATAAATAGAAACAAAACTTCAAATTTACTCAAAAACGTCAACCAGCGAAATGTAATTTTTTATTTTTCCTTACACACGCTCATTTTTATTTTTACTCTCCCGAAAACTTTGACTTTTGTAGGTTTGATGTCAATTTGGCTTCTACCTGTTTTTATTGTACCATGGGCCTGGCCAAGGTGTATTCAAGGTGTGATTGACAATTCAGTGCGGCTCTCTTTTAAGGTACTATTATGTCAAAAAGTATAAACAAACGAATTAACCCTTAGTTTTGCATGTATCTTGTCAGCACCTAGGCTTTTATTTCGATTATAGTTTTGTTCTATTTACATTACCGGGAATATATATATTTTGTCAATAAAATGAAACAAATTGTTTATAAAATAGTTTTAGTAATTTTCTTGTTTTTAATTTCCCAAGTTTTATGCTTTTGTGCGTTTATTTTTATATTTAAATTTTTTATCCTAAACATTATTCGACACTTAGAAAAGTAGGATTTTACATTTGTTTCCAATTTTATATGTGAGCTTAACTAACAATTTTGAAATTAAATTTTTTTCATGCGAAATAGTTTTCCATTAAAGACTTCGCTTCGAGCAGTTTTAAATTAAGCTCTTCCAAACTTGCTTGCATGGTTTTAATTATTTCGGTAAGAAGAAATATTTCTGTTCTCAAATCCTCACTTGTTTCAGTTATTTCGTATGGCATAGGGACTGCGCCTGGGTATAAACGAGCTCGTTTGAAAGTGCTTGATTCGGACGGACCACTAATGAAATCACTTTCCTTGAAGTGGCTTTCACAAACGCGAGATGAATCACGTAGTACAACACCACAGCTTTCTTCGCATCGCTGCCGTCTTAATTCGCAACTAGGGGGTTTAAAACATCGCACTATTTTCGTGTCCTTACTTTTATTGCATACAGCGCACCGTTCAAATGTTTTGCTCCGTTTCATCTTGGTTTCCTTACATTAAATATTTAAGAAAAGTCGAACGTATTTACTTATTACCCAACTTTAAATGTACTTACTTGCTCTCCTCGGCGGTTTATCTCTTAACAATTTCATGTTTATTAAGAAAATTTGTTGCTGAAAAATTTGTGTGTAACCTTTTTAGAACAAATTCAAATTTGAAAAAAAAAAATTTCAAATGGGTTAAGAATTCATTTTAGTTTGACATTATAGCCTGTTTCTTATGAGAGCAATGTCAAAATCAATCACACTTTGTTGAATACATTTTGGGCCTGGCACAGGATGGATCAATGCTTCAATTTCAATTTTTTATCTTTTTCGTATTTCGCATAGCACGCATTGACGTAGAAGAAAAAAATCGGAACAGTTCTTGACACCTTCGATACCAGAAGCAACAACAAAATACAGGCAAATGTTGTTCTTTCTCAAATGCTCAAAACCTGTTTGATAGGCCTTAATTAAACAAAAAATTTGATATAATTCATATGAAGAAAGTAATATTCACAAAATATTTTTACCATGATAAAGACAATAGAAGGCAAAACCATTCTCTCAATTCGGTGGCCATGATTTTTTTCTGACGTTTGCAAACATTTTAAAATCATATAAAATTGAAAATAAAAAAATTCAATTGTTCACAATTGTTGTTGTTTGAGATTAAAAGTGAGAATGTGTGTGTGAGCTTGAGTTCGAATTTTGAAATTATATTGCTGGCAAACGTCAGACTGCCTCTCAATGATTTTACCTTGTTATGTTTTTATAATGATTTTTAATTATGAAAAGTCTAACAAAATATAGGAAAAGCATCGTCTTTAAAAACTGCTCGGCATATTGGACATAGCGCTTTTGTATGAATTTTATCTCCACGCTTATTAATATGTTAAGAACATTGCTGGAAAACCTTAAAATGTTTGCATGGAACCATGTCGCAATAAACAGATGAAGTAATAAAACGGCTTTCTCGCTTTATTTTCTGACATTCGGCTGCCTTATAGTCACATTTTATAGGCAAATTTTCAAATAAGGCAGTGGCACCTGGTAAATTCCACTATGGGTGGGATACATGCAATAACACCATACACAATAATTCCCCTTACTTGGACATTAAAAAGCAGTTTCAGAAGCGAACTAGTGTTATTTTAGGGGGAGGGGCGGCGAACGCGGGGCGGCGTGCGAACGCGGACCGCCGCGATGCCGGGTACTTTCAAAATTCAATACTTACAAATCCGTCCATTTAACTTGTTCATGTACTACTTTTTGTCAAATGTAACTGGGGTGACTACCTACATACACATGTGCATTATTTTGCTTTATTACTCAAATTGGTAAGTTAAAAAGTTGGTCTTATTGCTCATATTTAATTAGGAAATACCACAAATTTGCGTTATTGCCGTTTGTGTTATTTCACCCCCCGTAGATAACATGTCATCTTCGACTATGCTCACTGCCAAAAACATTGCCGATATGAAAAGTATTGGCGCTTCGTCTGCTTTTTCATGTGTTATTGACGTTACTTCTCCTGATGTAATTGATATGACACCATTATCGTATGCGAATGCTCTTTCTGGTTCTATCGTCACTGCTAAAAGTAAAAAAAAGCAAACATCTGCTAATATTAATACACTTCCTAACGTCAATGCTTCTATTGCTGATACCGTTGTTGCTAGTAATACTAAAACTACGAGCGCTCTCGGATCTGCTGCTGCTAAGATAAATAATAACGAGACATCCGCTAGTGGTAATGCACTTTCTAACGACAAAACTTCTGGTGCTGGTGTACTGAAAGACAACATAAAGAGGTAGTAATCCCAGTAAAGAATTGGATGTTGTTGTTGCGCTCAAATGATTGCATTTGTCGTCTTTTAAGCCCTCTGTTAACGAAAATGACATAATCAATTTTGTCGCCAAACATGCATCGATTGATTCTAACAGCATCTATTGCTATAAGCATATTAAAAACGACCTTCCTGCTGACTCTTTCAAGAAATTGGTAAGAGTTAATTTCAAGTTGGGTGTCTCTTTATCAGACTATAATAAACTGCTAAGCTCTGCGTTCTGGCCAGTAAGTAAGGTGCGCCCATTCCAATTTTTTCAAAACGCCAACGCTGCACAATCAGTAACGTGAATGAATCTGCCAAACCAAATTGCTCCTCAACTCCAAACTATTCTTTGCATTATCACAATGCGAGTGGAATGCGTACGAAATCCTCACAGTTTCATCTCAATGTTTAATCACATGATTTCGATGTTATAGCTATAACTGAGACTTGGTTAAATGCAAATCTTTCTTCGAATGAATTTTTCGGCGACGACTATTATGTTTACGGTCCTTGTTAAAGGCGGAGACGTTTTACTTGCAGTCAGAACGGATTTTTGCAGCAAAGCTGTTAATCTGAATGGTGTTGGTAGTGATCTGGAGCAAATTTGTGCTAGTGTTAAGTTTACTAACAATAAAACTATTTTGTTTTTAATATCTTATATTCCGTCTAATAGTGATATTGCTGTTTATCAAAGTCATTTGGGTAATCTTGTAGATGTAATTAACAATGCTAAGCTGTCTGATGAGATTTTTTTCTTAGGAGATTTTAATTTATGTAGCATTTCTTGGCAGTCATAGTAATAGCATATTGTCTCCGAATATCAAGTCTGAAATAGATGACTTAGTTATATCGACAATGTTTTCAAACGATTTTAAGCAATGTAACTCGGTTTCAAACAATAATGGTAGGTTTTTATACCTAATTTTTGCTCCTGCAGAACTTAAAATATCATGCTTTGAAAGCACAGCGCCTATTTAAGATAATAGTTTACATCATAAAGCTCTAGATGTTAACTTTGACTTTTATAATTTTGAAAAGAAGCCGCTAGAGTCCGCAGTGGAATATAATTACTTTCGGGCAGACTTTTCTGCAATGAATACATTTTTGTCGGACATTGATTGGAGTCTTTAGGTAGACTGGAGGATCATTACGATATTATGCGTCAATGGTTTCTGCAAGCCATCTCCAATTATGTTCCGTCTAGGCAAATCGTAATAAATAGAAAACCTCCGTGGATCGATTCAAAGCTTTCCCATTGGAAAGATGTTAAAAATAAAACATATAAAAAGCTGAGAAATTGCAATAATGAAGAGGATCGACAGAAATTTATTTTTCTGAGAAAGGAGTTGGACTCTCTCCATAAGTTTCTATCTAAGCAATATATGTTCAAAGTGGAATCGGAAATTTTGGTTTTTCATAAATTCAAAGAGGCAAACTAATGGATTTCCTACTATCATGGAATATGATGGTTTAATGTCTGCTAATACGGAAGATACTTGCAACCTTTTCGCTCAATTTTTGCAGAAGGTTTACACAAAACAAAATACTTCTACATTTTGCAACTTTACCCATACTGAATTGCCAACAATTAATTCTTTTGAAATCTCTGCAAATGATGATCATCTCGCAATTTCGAATTTGAATTCAAGCTCTAAGGTAGTTACTGAGGGATTTTCTCCTGTGTTTTTCAAAAACTCCGCCGACTGCTTAACTAACCCTATTGCACTGCTTTTCCAGAAATGCTTAAAAAGTGGATCTTTTCTTGAGCCTTGGAAATTATGCTCAATAGTCCCTATATTCAAATCGGGTGACCGGAATGACATATGTAATTATAGACCAGTTGTTAGGCAGAGCACCATGGCTAAACTATTTGATTTCATACTCCTTCAAAAGTTATTTGATCCTTTAAGCAGTGCTATTGTGGATTGCCAACACGGATTTTATCCTGGTAGATCAACGTGTACTAATCTAGCTTTAGTAACAAATGAGGTAGTTCATGTTTTTGAAAATCGGTCTCAGCTTGATGTAATCTACACAGACTTCTCCAAGGCATTTGACAAAGTCAATCACTCATTGTTAGTGCATAAATTACAGGCCTACGGTATCACTGGTACACTTTAAAGTTTTTAACTTGCTTCGTACGTGGAAGGAAGCTTGTTGTTACAATTGGGTTTACGACATCAAGTTTTCTTATTAATGCCTGGTCAGGAATCCCACAAGGGACTCATTGTGGCCCTCTCTTGTTTCTTATATTCATAAATGACTTGCCGTATCAATTTAAATTCGCTCATTGTTTGATGTTCGCTGATGATGTAAAATTATTTCTTAGAGTTCGAGACCTGTCGGACTGTGCTAAACTTCAACGTGATCTGAATAGTTTTGAAGAATGGTGCACCATGAATAGTTTGTTTTTAAACGGGAATAAATGTTTTAAATGTAACATATTCAAGAATTAGTTACACCATTTAATTTAGTGATTTATTCCGCAGTTTTGAGATGAAGGATTTGGGTGTTTACTTTGACTCGAAACTCTCTTTCTCTAAGCACGTTGACTTTATTATTGTCAAGTCATTTGCCATGATTGGTTTCATAAGGAGGAACTCTGAGGACTTTAAAGATCCTTTGACTTTAAAGTCACTCTATGTTTTGTTGGTAAGAAGTAGACTTGAATATTGCTCATTCATTTGGAATCCGTACCACGATACTCATTCAGCAAAAATCGAAAAGGTTCAAAAAGTGTTCACTAAAATAGCTTTTTGCAAACTGAATTGGCAGAATGGCCTTGCATCATATACTGCCAGACGCAAGTTGCTGGGGCTCCAAACTCTTCATGAAAGGAGAATTTGTTCATCCCTTATTTTTGCATATAATTTCATGAATCATCACATTAATTGTCCATTGTTAGCCAGTTTATTCAATTTTTATATTCCACCGCGAGATTTTAGACGAAATAGGTTACTTGTGGACTCAGCTCATAGAACTAGTTATGCGTTCAACGAGCGAATCAGTAGATCAATTCGGCTATGTAACAGATATAATAAAGATCTCGATTTTAGTGCAAGTTTGGATAGATTTAAGCTCCAACTATTTTCGATTTTTAATTAGCTAGTTTGTAAGAAGCATTTGACTTTGTAGACTGTAAATAAATAAATAAATAAATAAAATGTAAATATTAGGGATGTGCCGGGTATCCGGTAGATATCCGGAATCCGGCTTATCCGGCCGTCTTACTGTTATCCGACTATCTGGCCGGATTTTCGGCCTCGACTCAATTTAAAAATCTAGTTCAAACATTTATATTTATAATCAAAATTTAATCGTACTTAATTAGTAACTAAAGTTAAAATTATCATATTTTTCATTATCAAAAGAAGTATTTCCGAATTATCGGCCAACAACGTACATCTATTTTCTATGCTACCCAATACACTCGACAATCTTTCTGAGTTCACTGAGGAAGGTGGTGCGCAGAGATACTTCATTGTCAGTGTAAACAAAATTTGAAATTATTTGCGACTATGATTCCACAAATATAAAGAATCTTTTTGTCAGGGTATAAGGGGTAGCTGTAAATATTTCTCTATTTCTAATCGCTGCCTTGTCTACCCATCGTTTGACTATCCACATCACTACAAAAACCGTAAGCAGTATCAGAGCCGCTGGCGATTCCCTCAAAGCATTGCCAATAGAGCTGTCAAACTATCGATAGTCAAGTCCATCAATGTTTTACGATAGTCTTAAGGGTGACTATCGATACTATCGATAGTATCGACCCATTTCATATGTTTTTTTAAATCCATTTATTTCTCGTTTTCTTGCTTTTATAAATTTGTTTATTTTAACGGCTCACGGTTGCATTTTAGTGTCGAGAAATATTGCTAGAAATTCATTCGCCGTGTAAACAGTCAAAAAGCGATTTCAGAAACTTTCCCTGCAATTCGCTTTTCGGAAATAAAAAATTTTCTTTCGAAAGACACTTTCCATGCAAGGTGCCACTGCTCGTGAAACTGCTTTCTGAAATTTCTCAATTTGACAATCCTTTGAAATATATTGCATTGCCACTTCTGAGACGCTCTTAAGACGGCAATGTAACCTCTGCTATTTACACGCTTAAAATAAAAAATGGCGCTTTTAGAAATAATGCCATGAACCAACTAAACAAATCACCCAGCACGGCAACCGTGTATTTGTAATTGCATCTGAGAAAAAAATAATAGTTGATAACATGGCGGCGAAAAAATGACGTCACTGCAAAAAAAAATACTTTTTCTCCCACTTCGTCATGGGTGACATTTACTCTTTGGTTCATGAAATAATGCTGCCAAGTTTTGTTCTCTTTGAACCAATACGTGTAAATGTCAAAAGCGCTGGGAAAGAGAATACCCTATCAATGAAACGATAGTGGCGATAGTACTAAAACTATCTATAGTTATTTCATGTGACCAGACTATCGATACTATCGATAGTATCGTCGATAGTTTGACAGCTCTATTTGCCAAATATCCTGGTGAGCTCGCTTTTCAATAAAAGCTTTCACTAGAGTTGGCTTTTTTCATATGATTCAACTGGGTGCTCTATGATTTATATTTTATAGTTAGTTCATCAACCCAGTTTTTTGGCTTAATTGATGTCAGAAAATAAACGAATTTTGAAAAGTGGGGCACAAAATATTGCAACTAGGGAATCCAATCCCGCGCCACTTTTGTGGGACCAGAAATGAGGGATTACACATGCGGGATCCGCGGGATTTGCAGGACTACAGGAAAAAATTAAAAAGACAAATGCGAGTTGTGAACTTGCTCGCCAAAATGTTCGACGTGCATGGCTGCATTAAATATACATCATTTTATAACCCAGTATTTAATTACAGGAATTAAAAGCCCTTCCGAAAGGCCTTCCTGAGAGTCAAGAGGCCTTCCTTTCTACATTCTACATACACTTGGCAATATGTTTTGAGGTTAGAATCAAATCCTGACAAGATGGAGCAAAACGGACTGCAGATTGGTATTCGGTAACCCCAAAAACATATAAAACGCCTGGTCTGGTTTTATTAACCTTTCATTGATTTTGTTTGTGGTCCTGCGTAATTGATTAAAATTTTAAAACGTTCGCCTTGATATCTAGCATCATACTTTGTACTCTTAGCAATTTATGAACACATCATAGAACTATCTATGGATGAATAATTGTGCCAGCGGAAAAATTGATTTTTTTTTCTTGAGCTTGCTTTCAGGTGCTAAATTGCGAATATGTACTCATAACTCTGGTTCTATAAGAGGCACACAATCAGCTCTGGTATAATTTTCAAGAATATGTTTTATAGAATATATCACTTTAACGCCATTTTCAAATATCAAACGGTAAAAAAGTTACGCGGTAAAACAGAAAAGCTTAGTTAAATTTGAATAATCCAGATCACTGATGTTTTAGGTAGATTTGAGATTACAGCGAGCGGGTATTGTTTCAGATCGGACAAGCCACTGCAGTAAGTCTTATTGTTATATATTTTCTTCTGAAAAACAACCAACAGATATAGCGATTTTGACTACATACCTACGAAACTATGCATAATCACCAAAATCAAAAGTTCCTGATTGTGCAATAAAATAAGGTCGAATTTAAAAGATGAAAATTTAAGAACTTTATCATTCCTTCGGATATAGTATTATCAAAAAACTCAACCCAATTAAAAGTAATTACGTCGACTTTCTAAATCAAATCGTATTTTTATACCCGAGCGCACTTGTGCACAGGGGTATATTAACTTTGTTCTCATAACGGTTGTTTGTAACAGCCAGAACGAATCGAGATAGATAAAGACAAATGTATACATAAATGATCAGAATGAAAAGAAAGTCCGTGTACACGATAGCTCTAGCAAAAATTGAGATATCTCAACGAAATTTAGTAAGTAGGTTGCCCTTTATCCACGGTTAATTTGGTGTTGAAAATGGGCGAAATCGGTTTGTAACCACGCCCACTTCCCATATAACGGTATTTTGGAAAAATGCAAAAACTAAGATATTTCAGTAAATATTAGATGAAAAGTTTTGAAAATTAGTATGTGGAGTAGAATTGTGGTAGAAAATAATATTATTATGAAATTTTTGGTAAACGATGAAATGCTGTAATCCCTTCCAAACTTGGTACGAGGCTTGGGTAGGGTCTAGCTAAGAAATCTGTTGAAAATCTTTGAAATCGGGTAATAACAACGCCCACCTGTCATATAACAGTAATTAACAGAAACACGAAAATTGCGATAAATCAGTAACTATTGGAGCTAATTCACTTCAAATCTATGATTGTAATAACCACTTAGCATAAAATTAGAATATTATAAATTGTTGGATAATGGGCGTGGCGCCGCCCACTTATGACCACAAATGTGTATCTCGGTAACCGATTTATCAATTTCTAACAAACTTGGTACGAAAAAGCAATTTGTTGAAAATTATTTAAATCGGACTAAAATTACACATGCTTCCCGTATAGCGGTAAATTTCAGAAATACGAAAACTCCGATATTTCAATGAGGACGCTAATTTACTCCAAGTTAAAATTTACAACAATCTCCAAACAATAAATAAGATTGCTATAGAATTTTAGGAATTGGGCGTAGCACTGCCCACTTTATAACTACAAAGCTGTACCTCGGTAATCACCAGGGAAATTGCATTTTTTTCTGCTAAAGAGATAGAGTATATTCGATTAAGAATGTCCACGATTTAGCTTTCCCTGATTCCATGTATACACATTTGATGTTGCCTTTTTTTGGCTTTTTTAAGATATTGCCTTTTTTTTGCCTTTTTTAAGATATTTGCCTTCTTTGCCTTTTCTACCTTTAAAAAAGTGATTATAGCATTTACAATTTTTTGTAAGATTAAAAAATATACACATGCCCATGCGGCTTATAGAAGCGCAGGGACCTCTTGCCAAATTGGTGTTGGAAAAATTCAAAGCCGTTTTCTCAGCTAACGTAGGCTTGAAGACAATGAGGGGTGTGTATAAAATTGTAAAGGGCGAGGAAAACGCCCTTATTCCTGATTATATGAACGTTTCAAACGTTCCATATTTAAATTAGGCTCCACTTGTATCAACTTACGTCGAGCGCATATTTAGTACATTCAAGGCTTTTCTTCGCGAAAATCGAATGAAAATGCTGCCAGAAAACTTCAAAATGCATCTTGTGGTTCAATGTTACTTAGAAACTCGAAAGGATAAAATAGTCAAAGAGTCAAAGTACAAATTTTTCATATAATGAAACTAGTTCATAGTATTTCTCTTTTTACTTGTAATATAAAAATTTCTAAAATAAATATATTTTTTTATTGTTCTTCGTATTTTCTGTCTTTTTTAGTGCCTTATTTTGCTTTTTTGGCAATACCATTTTTTTTGCCTTTTCCTGCCTTTTTCGCTATTTTGTTTTGCCTTTTTTTGCCTTTTTTGCAATACCTAGTGCCTTTTCCTGCCTTTTTCGCTATTTTATTTTGCCTTTTCCAGCCTATTTCGTTACTTTATTTTGCCTTTTTTATAGGTTTTTAGGTCCTAAAAATCCGTTCCCTGGTAATCACTTAATCGATTTGTACCTAACTAGGTTCAATTATATCATTAAGTCTAACTCTGGATATTATCGGAAACGTTTGAAATGGGGTAAACATCCCTACTTATCATGCAAATGTAGTTCAGGGAAAGTTGAAACGACGATATTTTATACCTGCGCCGGGTATATAAAGTTCGGGTTTGCCCGAACTTATACTTCTTTACTTGTTTACATATCAATTTTGAACATAACTGTTTAGAGGAAATAATATGATTGTTTTCGGTCCAGCAAATCCCGCGGATTCGCGGGATTGACGACCTCGATCCCGCATGCTTGCCGGATTGTGATTTTTATGCGGTATTGGATTCCCTAATTGATGCGGGAAGCGGGACGATATGTAAGCATTCCTTGTTGTTTATCTTTTGTCTTTGACTTTCTTTGATCGATAAATCCAGTTTGTAGACGTAAAAGTTATCTTTTTAATACAGGGTTATTTTGTTACTTGGATTTTCCTCTGACAAACCGCGGAAGCGATCGGACGTTGATTTTTATTCTCTTCTCGCACATTGTTCTCTTTGAAAGTTATTTACCGTTATCGGACACCAATAAAATATTTGTGCAAAGTAAATCTCAAGTGTTTCTAAGTGTTTAAGGGCTCTATAATATAATAGGTACATTTACCTTAATTGTGAACTAAATACGCAACTAACTTAAATAAGTAATTTATCTTAATTGACATTAAGATCGATCCCTAAAAATGGGTCAACCGCCGGACCCACCTAATAGGCTTAAGCCTCATATCAATAAGAATGTGTATATACCTGGACCTAAATTCATGGTAATGAAGCGAAATAGCGAAAATAATGAAACATTGAAGGACGTATTACCTTTCCTAATTAAAAAAATGATAGATCACACATGCGGAGGGCCAGTCGATCAGTGTAAAAAAACAAGTAACGGGACAATACTCATTAAAACAAAAGACCACAAACAAACCCAAAAACTGTCTAAACTAACAGCACTTTCTGAAAAAATTGCAGTGACCGTCGCAGAACATATTTCTCTTAATCAGTGTAAGGGAGTCATATATTCAAATGAATTAAGAATCATTCATGAAGAGGAAATTCTCCTAGAACTAGAACAGCAAGCGGTATGCGAAGTCAGGAAAATAAAAAAAACTAGAAGAACAACTGGTTGAGACAGGTCTTATAATTCTCTCTTTCGCCACACATTGCCTACCTGAATACATTTCAGTCGGGTATGAAGGTGCAGGTGACACCTTACATTCCATACCCTATGCGATGTAACAATTGTATGAAGTTCGGTCATACTCAGAAAGTGTGCAAAGCATAAAAAACATGCATAATATGTAGACAAAAACAACACACCGCAGATGACAATATGAAATCGTGTAAATTCGTGAGCTGCGTGAACTGCAATGCCAGAAAATACGACAACATCAAACATTTAACACTAGACAAAAAATGCCCCATTTTTGTAGAAAAACACGAAATAACAGCAATTAAAGTACTACAGAAGGTAGATATTAAAACTGCTTACTCCATATGCAATGCGAGACATCAATACCAACAACACACATACTCATCAGTTACGTCACAACAAAGATTAACACCACCCCCAGAAACAACAAGCAACGATTCAACAACTCCAGCTTAAGTACAAACAACAACAAGTGCAAACAACACATCAAAAACTAACAACTAACGAGAACTGGTTTCCTACGTGGATTTTGATTCCCTCTTCGATGCTGAACCTACAACAACAGCTGCTTCATTGAATTCTAAACCCAATAAAAAAGTTACCTTACTACCTAGAAATATATCAAAGCGTAAGTTAAGCCAAATAAAAAGCCAAACAAAAACAAATACAAAATAACTACCAAACACGGCGGAGTAGAATATTGCCCAGACTCTGATTATGATCAACCAATGAGTGACGTTTAAAACTAAAACACTCAAAGCCGTGAATTAATCACTGGCCTCGATGTGGGTATATCGTCTCATTCAGCCAAAACGGGGTCAGTTGATTGAATAACCAAAAATCACTGTGATAATAGCATACAGGGCGCCCCAAAAATTCGCTACTTTTGACAATACTTAAAACTTAACATTCTTTTCAATATGTCTTTAGTTATCCTCCAGTGGAATATAAAGAGTTATTTGAATAATTACAGCGATCTTTTGATTTTAATTAAAGAGCATTCTCCACAGACAGTTTGCCTGCAAGAAACACATATATATAATAATTATAATATACCTATACCGATTAATTACAATATAATCACAAATATTGCTACTAACAGATTTGGAGGAGTTGCACTTCTAGTACATAACCCAGTACAATACACTGAACTAACTTTAAGCAATGACTTCGAAGCGTTGGCTGCAGAAATCGATTCTAAAAAGAAAATAACTATCGTTTCAGTATACATTTCACCATCCAATATGTGGTCGACTAAAGTTTTGAATATTTTTCTCTGAAAAAATGGAGACAAGTATGGGAAGGTGGTCACTTCCATTGAGGTCTTTTAAAGTACGCCATTGCGTATGCGGTTTCATTTCTGGTGAACAAAAAGATAGATATATGTGTGTCCAGGTGTTATGTGTACTGAAGTGTGTTGGAGATTTGTCATTAAGAAGAATTAGTTGAGAGTCATCTAAAAACTTTGCTATTATTTCCCCTTTTCTATTGCTCACTGGTGAACCCCAATTTGTATGCCAACTATTAGGTTCACCAGTGAGCAATAGAAAAGGGAAAATAATAGCAAAGTTTTTAGATGACTCTCAACTAATTCTTCTCAATGACAAATCTCCAACACACTTCAGTACACATAACACCTGGACACACATAGATATATCTTTTTGTTCACCAGAAATGAAACCGCATACGCAATGGCGTACTTTAAAAGACCTCAATGGAAGTGACCACCTTCCCATACTTGTCTCCATTTTTTCAGAGAAAAATATTCAAAACTTTAGTTGACCATACTTTAAATTAAAACAAGCTTATTGGATACACTTTGAAAAACTTACAGGATATATCGGTTGATAGCAATATTAACAAAGAAAATGCAAACATTCGGAAAATAATATTACAAAGCGCTCACTATTCGATCCCTCAAACCTCTCCGAAAACTATTCAGCGTAAAGTACCCTGGTGGAATAAACACTTATCAGCCCTTAGACAAAATAAAATTGCCGCTTGGAGAAAATTACAAAAAAAACATTACTGAAGAGAATATAATTCAATTCAAAAAAGCAAATTGTAAGTTCAGAAGGGAATTGTTGCTAAGTAAAAGACAATCTACAATTGAATTTACATCGGAAATTCAACCGTAAACCCCAACAACAAAAATATGGTCCAACATAAGAATATTTTGTGGCTTAAATCCATCAAAAGTAATTCATTGCATAAATGATCCTATTAGCAACCACAAAACACTATGCAAGAGAGAAATAGCAAATTGTTTGTTGGTCCATGAAATCACAAGATGACAATTTCATTTCTGAATTTATAATGCATAAATTCAGTAGCAATCAGTCTGTGCATCCTATTTGCTCTATAGCATCACAAATTGAACAGAAGATTTCACTTTCTGAACTTTCTTCAGCCCTGAGATCTCTCAAAGGGACAACACCGGGATTGAACAGAATATCATATCCAATGACAAAGAAATCGTCTGCAGCTCTCAAACATAGAATACTAAAACTTTATAATGATATCTTCGATTAAATTATGCCACAGTCGTACAAGACTAACCTTACAATTCCCATTCTGAAGGCTAATACAAATAAGTTGGAGGTGAGCTCGTATCGACCTATCTCTCTTAATTGCTGTTTAGCTAAAACTTTAGACAAAATCATATCCAAACGAATATGGTTGTTAGTCACACAAAAAAAAACTTTTGCATGAAAATCAAATGGGCTTTAAGAAAGGAAAATCAGTTAATGATGCTCTGATCAATGCAGACCATTTAATAACTACTACATTAAAGAATAAAGGGCATATAACAGTTCTGTCTTTAGACTTCTCAAAAGCTTTTGACCGAATAGGCATACATGCTATTACAGATCAACTATAGTCCAAGAGCTGACAACGGTTTTTGTTACACCATATATAACCAGGCTAGAACTTTCATGATGAGTCCGCTATGACGGCCCATTAAACTAGCTGAAAGTCTGGCGGCCCTCCAGCGGTGGCTTTGGCGCCACCAGGATTTTTACGGATGCAAAAAAACACATCAATTACACTATTTTAACCAGTCTGGTATTTTGGGATATCAGTGTTGATACTTCTCCGAAACCGGAAAAAAATGGCTAAAGTGGCGATTAAAAGTGGACAATTTACACTATAATAACCAGTCTAAATTTTATAAATTATCATAGGTTGAATCCTCAGGAGGCTATATGTTTGAAACCAGACGAAATTTTGGGTGCAAATGCCCTGCCAGATCAAAAAATCCGTTACTATGCAGACGTTCAAATCAACTTGTTTCTTACTAATTTTTAATATACTTTGTTGACGAAATAGTTAAAGTCACAATTCAACTCGTCAACGCATATCACTTGGTGCTTTTAGGACTACACCTGTAACGAACATGTTGTTTGAAGCCAATATCCCTGAAGTTCTGAACACATTGAAAACGACGAGCTACCGACCACAGCTTCCAATTTGTCATCTTTATTATCTAAGCGCTTTGTCGATGGCGACATGATTTCTTTGAACGCGGCAGCGACATCATGAATTTGTATGAGTTTGACATAAAAGAAGAGGAAGAACCTTATCTGTCGCCAGAAAAATAGAAATAGATCTAATCTGGCCACAACCACAGCCGTCGCGTAGCCCGGTCGTCGCTAAAATAATTATCTACATAAGAGTACGTGTTAAAATAATTTGACAGCTGTGGTTTGTAGCTCGTCGTTTTCATTGTGTTCGGGCTTTGAAATAGAAGTCAAAAGAGACTACCTCACGGCTAAATTATATAAGAACTTAGTAAACTCACGGAATACACCCATATTTAATATTATAAAAACCAATTCTAGAAACAAATATAAAAAGTACCTTCTACCATAAATAAAACCATAGAAATCTGTTCTAATCAAAACTTACCTTGTGCGCCACCCATAGCATACAAAATTAAACCCTATTGGAATTTCCCAGAAAATATTATCTTAACTGAACTTAGAAAATAAAATAAACAAAACACTACTAGAGTCATTTACAAACAATGTTTCGAAACCATAAGAGAACAATATAAAGACTGCACATTTATATACACAGACGGTTCCCAAATAAATAACGTAACTGGATTCGCAATAACTACTGAAAATAAAGTTTTAAAATCTGGACTGCTTCCAACATATTCCTCAGTAATGTCAGCCGAAATAATTGCAATATTAGAAGCAGTCAAAATACTGACAAATAATAAATATAGTTTAAAAAAACTATAAAACACGCTTTTAAAGCATATCAAACTAAAAAGTAAAAAAATAATTTTTAATTCAGGAAATCTTGAATAAATAACTAAAATATAAGTTTCAAATAACAATGAATATAAAATACTAGTATTATTGTGAAAAAGTGTGGGTTACTCGATAGACAAAAATATGGCGTGATTGTTACCTTAGACGTAAAGAACGCGTTCAACTCTGCCAACTGGGCTAAAATACTCGACAGACTGGAGAGTATTGGAATTTCTTATTATCTTCGAAGACTAATACGAAGTTATTTCTACTCGCGAGTGCTGTGGTACGAAACGGAGGAGGGCCTGCAGCGGGCTGAGATAACAGGTGGCGTTCCAGAAGGATCCGTACTAGGCCCTTTACTATGGAACATTATGTATGATGGAGTTCTTCGTACCGAATTTCCCGAAGGATCATCCATATTAGGATTTGCAGCCGACATTGCGGTAGTAGTATCTGCGAAACTTCTTGATGTCATATGCGAAAAGGTAGCATCATCAGTCGGCGTGATTAAAAGTTGGTTAAATCAGGGACATAACAGTTATAAGTTTTATACCAAAAACGTTGCTCCATAACAGTTATTAGATGAGAAATATTTTTTATTTCGTCGATAAGAGTTATAACCCAACGTTTATTTTTTACGATGCCTGATAACTGTTATGCAGGAGAAATATTTTTTCCGTTGCCGATAAGAGTTATTTCCCAACGTTTATTTTTTACGTTGCTGGATAATAGTTATTTTACAACGTTTAATTTTTACGTTGTCTGATAAACGTTGTAAGATTAGGATATTGATGAAGATGTAGACGGAGAATAAGATAAAGATGATGCAATAAAAGTGAGAGAGTGAAATAACTATTATCAGATAACGTAAAAATATTCGTCGGGCAATAACTGTTGTCAAGCAACGTAAAAAATAAACGTTGGGCAATAACCGTTATCGAGCAACGCAAAAAATAAACGTTGGGAAATAACTCTTATCAGCAACGGAAAAAATATTTCCCATCTATTAACTATTATGAAGCAACGTTTTCGTTAAATTTCAGAATTCCGGCAACGTTTTCAATTTGTAAATTCGAGATAACAGTTATTTTTGGTCCCTAGGTTAAATAGCTTCGGCCTGAAGCTAGCCAAGCAAAAAACAGAAGCAATACTTATCTCGAGTCGTAAGAAACTAGAGGAGGTAGCGCTAAAAATTGGCGACCACACCATCAAGACGAAATCTACAATTAAATACCTGAGAGTGGTGCTAGACAAGCGTCTTAGTTTCAGCGTTCACTTGAGCTATGTGAGAGAGAAAGCAGCTTCAACGATCACGGGACTATCTCGAATAATGCTTAATACGCGAGGACCGAAACAGCACAGACGTTTACTCTTAGCGAGCGTGGTTAAAAGCCAAATACTGTATGCGGCCCCAATTTGGTCAAACGCTGCACAGTGTCCAGCATACTTCCGCGGAGTTAACTCAACATACCGTTTATGTGCGCTCCGAGTTTGCAGCGCCTTCAGAACAGTGTTGGACGAAGCAGCTTTCGTAATCGCCAGTATGATACCCGTAGATATACTGGCGAGAGAATCGACATTCCTTGCATCCACACCGACGTCAAGCCCGAGAAAGCAGCATTAGGGAGTGGCAAAACAAGTGGAATAATACGACTAAAGGTCGTTGGACCTATCGCTGCATACCAAATCTGGTATCCTGGCTTGATAGAACGCATGGCGAGCTAGATTTTTATCTTAGTCAGTTCTTAAGTGGTCATGGCTCTTTTAAGGCATACCTATTTAAATTCACACATGAGCGCGACCCGTACTGCGACCTCTGTCGAAATGGCGTGGAAGAAGATGTGCACCACGTATTCTTTGAGTGCCCTCGATTCCATCAGCAGATGAACCAACTGAAACTAGCTGTTGGAGGGGTGATTACGCCATAATCAGTAGTCATGGTGAAAGGAGCCAGCGAATGGGCATCAACCAGCGACAGACTAACTTCAATTTTGAAGGAACTGGGGGACCTAGAGAGACAGCGGCGTATCACCCGTGATTAAGCCAACTCTTAGCATAGCCGCGGACTGTAGCCAAACTATGATGTTCACCAGCCAAAACGTAGGCGCGGACTGGAACCTAGGCCGTTCCAGTCGCCCGAGTAAGACAACTAAGAAACTTGTGCTTTCAGACCGTCCCTTGAACATGAAACATACCAATTAAAGCGTAAGCGCGGACTGGAACCTAGGGCGTTCCAGCCGCCCAGGTGGCAATCTCGAAAACTTGTGCAATCGAAAACTAGGCGCGGACTGGAACCTAGGGCATTCCAGCCGCCCAGGTGGCAATTTAGAAAACTTGTGCAATTGAAAAATAGGCGCGGACTGGAACCTAGGGCGTTCCAGCCGCCCAGGTGGCAATCACGAAAACTTGTGGAATCGAAAAATAGGTGCGGACTGAAACCCAGCGCGTTGCAGCCGCAAATAAAGTGCAGCTTCGAATTTCGTGCACACGGGGCGTTGGTGCGGATTAGAACCTAGACCGTTCCAACCGCAAAGGCAGTATACATACATACGTATACGGGCCTGAAACTCGTCTCTTATGCAAGCCTGCTCAATACAATACCAGCATAAGGCATTCCGTCATTTTAAGGTATTTGCTCTTACTGCCTATAAAAGCGAAGATAATAAGTTGAAGCTAACAGATAAATAAAGAAATAGTTTAAAAAAAAGGTTTTTCTCTTTAAACAAGACGTGGCAAAGCCTACTAGGAGTAGCCCAGGACTGAGTACAACCGACTGGAACGAACGTGCGAGCCTAGTGCTCCACCGCCTCCCGACGAAATACTTGACGGTGGTACCGGGGGGGTTCGGTACTTGGACAGTAGGAGGTTTAGTTCGGGTTAAAGTCCCACACCGACGGGTATAGGCTTTCGATGCTTCCTCCTCGTAAAAAAAACATGCATACTTACATACATACATACATACATACATACAAACATACAGGTGAAGCTAA
>NW_023458884.1:67664-95605 GCF_013731165.1 Rhagoletis pomonella | reverse complement strand
TTAGCTTCACCTGTATGTTTGTATGTATGTATGTATGTATGTATGTAAGTATGCATGTTTTTTTTACGAGGAGGAAGCATCGAAAGCCTATACCCGTCGGTGTGGGACTTTAACCCGAACTAAACCTCCTACTGTCCAAGTACCGAACCCCCCCGGTACCACCGTCAAGTATTTCGTCGGGAGGCGGTGGAGCACTAGGCTCGCACGTTCGTTCCAGTCGGTTGTACTCAGTCCTGGGCTACTCCTAGTAGGCTTTGCCACGTCTTGTTTAAAGAGAAAAACCTTTTTTTTAAACTATTTCTTTATTTATCTGTTAGCTTCAACTTATTATCTTCGCTTTTATAGGCAGTAAGAGCAAATACCTTAAAATGACGGAATGCCTTATGCTGGTATTGTATTGAGCAGGCTTGCATAAGAGACGAGTTTCAGGCCCGTATACGTATGTATGTATACTGCCTTTGCGGTTGGAACGGTCTAGGTTCTAATCCGCACCAACGCCCCGTGTGCACGAAATTCGAAGCTGCACTTTATTTGCGGCTGCAACGCGCTGGGTTTCAGTCCGCACCTATTTTTCGATTCCACAAGTTTTCGTGATTGCCACCTGGGCGGCTGGAACGCCCTAGGTTCCAGTCCGCGCCTATTTTTCAATTGCACAAGTTTTCTAAATTGCCACCTGGGCGGCTGGAATGCCCTAGGTTCCAGTCCGCGCCTAGTTTTCGATTGCACAAGTTTTCGAGATTGCCACCTGGGCGGCTGGAACGCCCTAGGTTCCAGTCCGCGCTTACGCTTTAATTGGTATGTTTCATGTTCAAGGGACGGTCTGAAAGCACAAGTTTCTTAGTTGTCTTACTCGGGCGACTGGAACGGCCTAGGTTCCAGTCCGCGCCTACGTTTTGGCTGGTGAACATCATAGTTTGGCTACAGTCCGCGGCTATGCTAAGAGTTGGCTTAATCACGGGTGATACGCCGCTGTCTCTCTAGGTCCCCCAGTTCCTTCAAAATTGAAGTTAGTCTGTCGCTGGTTGATGCCCATTCGCTGGCTCCTTTCACCATGACTACTGATTATGGCGTAATCACCCCTCCAACAGCTAGTTTCAGTTGGTTCATCTGCTGATGGAATCGAGGGCACTCAAAGAATACGTGGTGCACATCTTCTTCCACGCCATTTCGACAGAGGTCGCAGTACGGGTCGCGCTCATGTGTGAATTTAAATAGGTATGCCTTAAAAGAGCCATGACCACTTAAGAACTGACTAAGATAAAAATCTAGCTCGCCATGCGTTCTATCAAGCCAGGATACCAGATTTGGTATGCAGCGATAGGTCCAACGACCTTTAGTCGTATTATTCCACTTGTTTTGCCACTCCCTAATGCTGCTTTCTCGGGCTTGACGTCGGTGTGGATGCAAGGAATGTCGATTCTCTCGCCAGTATATCTACGGGTATCATACTGGCGATTACGAAAGCTGCTTCGTCCAACACTGTTCTGAAGGCGCTGCAAACTCGGAGCGCACATAAACGGTATGTTGAGTTAACTCCGCGGAAGTATGCTGGACACTGTGCAGCGTTTGACCAAATTGGGGCCGCATACAGTATTTGGCTTTTAACCACGCTCGCTAAGAGTAAACGTCTGTGCTGTTTCGGTCCTCGCGTATTAAGCATTATTCGAGATAGTCCCGTGATCGTTGAAGCTGCTTTCTCTCTCACATAGCTCAAGTGAACGCTGAAACTAAGACGCTTGTCTAGCACCACTCTCAGGTATTTAATTGTAGATTTCGTCTTGATGGTGTGGTCGCCAATTTTTAGCGCTACCTCCTCTAGTTTCTTACGACTCGAGATAAGTATTGCTTCTGTTTTTTGCTTGGCTAGCTTCAGGCCGAAGCTATTTAACCTAGGGACCAAAAATAACTGTTATCTCGAATTTACAAATTGAAAACGTTGCCGGAATTCTGAAATTTAACGAAAACGTTGCTTCATAATAGTTAATAGATGGGAAATATTTTTTCCGTTGCTGATAAGAGTTATTTCCCAACGTTTATTTTTTGCGTTGCTCGATAACGGTTATTGCCCAACGTTTATTTTTTACGTTGCTTGACAACAGTTATTGCCCGACGAATATTTTTACGTTATCTGATAATAGTTATTTCACTCTCTCACTTTTATTGCATCATCTTTATCTTATTCTCCGTCTACATCTTCATCAATATCCTAATCTTACAACGTTTATCAGACAACGTAAAAATTAAACGTTGTAAAATAACTATTATCCAGCAACGTAAAAAATAAACGTTGGGAAATAACTCTTATCGGCAACGGAAAAAATATTTCTCCTGCATAACAGTTATCAGGCATCGTAAAAAATAAACGTTGGGTTATAACTCTTATCGACGAAATAAAAAATATTTCTCATCTAATAACTGTTATGGAGCAACGTTTTTGGTATAAAACTTATAACTGTTATGTCCCTGATTTAACCAACTTTTAATCACGCCGACTGATGATGCTACCTTTTCGCATATGACATCAAGAAGTTTCGCAGATACTACTACCGCAATGTCGGCTGCAAATCCTAATATGGATGATCCTTCGGGAAATTCGGTACGAAGAACTCCATCATACATAATGTTCCATAGTAAAGGGCCTAGTACGGATCCTTCTGGAACGCCACCTGTTATCTCAGCCCGCTGCAGGCCCTCCTCCGTTTCGTACCACAGCACTCGCGAGTAGAAATAACTTCGTATTAGTCTTCGAAGATAATAAGAAATTCCAATACTCTCCAGTCTGTCGAGTATTTTAGCCCAGTTGGCAGAGTTGAACGCGTTCTTTACGTCTAAGGTAACAATCACGCCATATTTTTGTCTATCGAGTAACCCACACTTTTTCACAATAATACTAGTATTTTATATTCATTGTTATTTGAAACTTATATTTTAGTTATTTATTCAAGATTTCCTGAATTAAAAATTATTTTTTTACTTTTTAGTTTGATATGCTTTAAAAGCGTGTTTTATAGTTTTTTTAAACTATATTTATTATTTGTCAGTATTTTGACTGCTTCTAATATTGCAATTATTTCGGCTGACATTACTGAGGAATATGTTGGAAGCAGTCCAGATTTTAAAACTTTATTTTCAGTAGTTATTGCGAATCCAGTTACGTTATTTATTTGGGAACCGTCTGTGTATATAAATGTGCAGTCTTTATATTGTTCTCTTATGGTTTCGAAACATTGTTTGTAAATGACTCTAGTAGTGTTTTGTTTATTTTATTTTCTAAGTTCAGTTAAGATAATATTTTCTGGGAAATTCCAATAGGGTTTAATTTTGTATGCTATGGGTGGCGCACAAGGTAAGTTTTGATTAGAACAGATTTCTATGGTTTTATTTATGGTAGAAGGTACTTTTTATATTTGTTTCTAGAATTGGTTTTTATAATATTAAATATGGGTGTATTCCGTGAGTTTACTAAGTTCTTATATAATTTAGCCGTGAGGTAGTCTCTTTTGACTTCTATTTCAAAGCCCGAACACAATGAAAACGACGAGCTACAAACCACAGCTGTCAAATTATTTTAACACGTACTCTTATGTAGATAATTATTTTAGCGACGACCGGGCTACGCGACGGCTGTGGTTGTGGCCAGATTAGATCTATTTCTATTTTTCTGGCGACAGATAAGGTTCTTCCTCTTCTTTTATGTCAAACTCATACAAATTCATGATGTCGCTGCCGCGTTCAAAGAAATCATGTCGCCATCGACAAAGCGCTTAGATAATAAAGATGACAAATTGGAAGCTGTGGTCGGTAGCTCGTCGTTTTCAATGTGTTCAGAACTTCAGGGATATTGGCTTCAAACAACATGTTCGTTACAGGTGTAGTCCTAAAAGCACCAAGTGATATGCGTTGACGAGTTGAATTGTGACTTTAACTATTTCGTCAACAAAGTATATTAAAAATTAGTAAGAAACAAGTTGATTTGAACGTCTGCATAGTAACGGATTTTTTGATCTGGCAGGGCATTTGCACCCAAAATTTCGTCTGGTTTCAAACATATAGCCTCCTGAGGATTCAACCTATGATAATTTATAAAATTTAGACTGGTTATTATAGTGTAAATTGTCCACTTTTAATCGCCACTTTAGCCATTTTTTTCCGGTTTCGGAGAAGTATCAACACTGATATCCCAAAATACCAGACTGGTTAAAATAGTGTAATTGATGTGTTTTTTTGCATCCGTAAAAATCCTGGTGGCGCCAAAGCCACCGCTGGAGGGCCGCCAGACTTTCAGCTAGTTTAATGGGCCGTCATAGCGGACTCATCATGAAAGTTCTAGCCTGGTTATATATGGTGTAACAAAAACCGTTGTCAGCTCTTGGACTATAGTTGATCTGTAATAGCATGTATGCCTATTCGGTCAAAAGCTTTTGAGAAGTCTAAAGACAGAACTGTTATATGCCCTTTATTCTTTAATGTAGTAGTTATTAAATGGTCTGCATTGATCAGAGCATCATTAACTGATTTTCCTTTCTTAAAGCCCATTTGATTTTCATGCAAAAGTTTTTTTTTGTGTGACTAACAACCATATTCGTTTGGATATGATTTTGTCTAAAGTTTTAGCTAAACAGCAATTAAGAGAGATAGGTCGATACGAGCTCACCTCCAACTTATTTGTATTAGCCTTCAGAATGGGAATTGTAAGGTTAGTCTTGTACGACTGTGGCATAATTTAATCGAAGATATCATTATAAAGTTTTAGTATTCTATGTTTGAGAGCTGCAGACGATTTCTTTGTCATTGGATATGATATTCTGTTCAATCCCGGTGTTGTCCCTTTGAGAGATCTCAGGGCTGAAGAAAGTTCAGAAAGTGAAATCTTCTGTTCAATTTGTGATGCTATAGAGCAAATAGGATGCACAGACTGATTGCTACTGAATTTATGCATTATAAATTCAGAAATGAAATTGTCATCTTGTGATTTCATGGACCAACAAACAATTTGCTATTTCTCTCTTGCATAGTGTTTTGTGGTTGCTAATAGGATCATTTATGCAATGAATTACTTTTGATGGATTTAAGCCACAAAATATTCTTATGTTGGACCATATTTTTGTTGTTGGGGTTTACGGTTGAATTTCCGATGTAAATTCAATTGTAGATTGTCTTTTACTTAGCAACAATTCCCTTCTGAACTTACAATTTGCTTTTTTGAATTGAATTATATTCTCTTCAGTAATGTTTTTTTTGTAATTTTCTCCAAGCGGCAATTTTATTTTGTCTAAGGGCTGATAAGTGTTTATTCCACCAGGGTACTTTACGCTGAATAGTTTTCGGAGAGGTTTGAGGGATCGAATAGTGAGCGCTTTGTAATATTATTTTCCGAATGTTTGCATTTTCTTTGTTAATATTGCTATCAACCGATATATCCTGTAAGTTTTTCAAAGTGTATCCAATAAGCTTGTTTTAATTTAAAGTATGGTCAACTAAAGTTTTGAATATTTTTCTCTGAAAAAATGGAGACAAGTATGGGAAGGTGGTCACTTCCATTGAGGTCTTTTAAAGTACGCCATTGCGTATGCGGTTTCATTTCTGGTGAACAAAAAGATATATCTATGTGTGTCCAGGTGTTATGTGTACTGAAGTGTGTTGGAGATTTGTCATTGAGAAGAATTAGTTGAGAGTCATCTAAAAACTTTGCTATTATTTTCCCTTTTCTATTGCTCACTGGTGAACCTAATAGTTGGCATACAAATTGGGGTTCACCAGTGAGCAATAGAAAAGGGGAAATAATAGCAAAGTTTTTAGATGACTCTCAACTAATTCTTCTTAATGACAAATCTCCAACACACTTCAGTACACATAACACCTGGACACACATATATCTATCTTTTTGTTCACCAGAAATGAAACCGCATACGCAATGGCGTACTTTAAAAGACCTCAATGGAAGTGACCACCTTCCCATACTTGTCTCCATTTTTTCAGAGAAAAATATTCAAAACTTTAGTCGACCACATATTGGATGGTGAAATGTATACTGAAACGATAGTTATTTTCTTTTTAGAATCGATTTCTGCAGCCAACGCTTCGAAGTCATTGCTTAAAGTTAGTTCAGTGTATTGTACTGGGTTATGTACTAGAAGTGCAACTCCTCCAAATCTGTTAGTAGCAATATTTGTGATTATATTGTAATTAATCGGTATAGGTATATTATAATTATTATATATATGTGTTTCTTGCAGGCAAACTGTCTGTGGAGAATGCTCTTTAATTAAAATCAAAAGATCGCTGTAATTATTCAAATAACTCTTTATATTCCACTGGAGGATAACTAAAGACATATTGAAAAGAATGTTAAGTTTTAAGTATTGTCAAAAGTAGCGAATTTTTGGGGCGCCCTGTATGCTATTATCACAGTGATTTTTGGTTATTCAATCAACTGACCCCGTTTTGGCTGAATGAGACGATATACCCACATCGAGGCCAGTGATTAATTCACGGCTTTGAGTGTTTTAGTTTTAAACGTCACTCATTGGTTGATCATAATCAGAGTCTGGGCAATATTCTACTCCGCCGTGTTTGGTAGTTATTTTGTATTTGTTTTTGTTTGGCTTTTTATTTGGCTTAACTTACGCTTTGATATATTTCTAGGTAGTAAGGTAACTTTTTTATTGGGTTTAGAATTCAATGAAGCAGCTGTTGTTGTAGGTTCAGCATCGAAGAGGGAATCAAAATCCACGTAGGAAACCAGTTCTCGTTAGTTGTTAGTTTTTGATGTGTTGTTTGCACTTGTTGTTGTTTGTACTTAAGCTGGAGTTGTTGAATCGTTGCTTGTTGTTTCTGGGGGTGGTGTTAATCTTTGTTGTGACGTAACTGATGAGTATGTGTGTTGTTGGTATTGATGTCTCGCATTGCATATGGAGTAAGCAGTTTTAATATCTACCTTCTGTAGTACTTTAATTGCTGTTATTTCGTGTTTTTCTACAAAAATGGGGCATTTTTTGTCTAGTGTTAAATGTTTGATGTTGTCGTATTTTCTGGCATTGCAGTTCACGCAGCTCACGAATTTACACGATTTCATATTGTCATCTGCGGTGTGTTGTTTTTGTCTACATATTATGCATGTTTTTTATGCTTTGCACACTTTCTGAGTATGACCGAACTTCATACAATTGTTACATCGCATAGGGTATGGAATGTAAGGTGTCACCTGCACCTTCATACCCGACTGAAATGTATTCAGGTAGGCAATGTGTGGCGAAAGAGAGAATTATAAGACCTGTCTCAACCAGTTGTTCTTCTAGTTTTTTTTATTTTCCTGACTTCGCATACCGCTTGCTGTTCTAGTTCTAGGAGAATTTCCTCTTCATGAATGATTCTTAATTCATTTGAATATATGACTCCCTTACACTGATTAAGAGAAATATGTTCTGCGACGGTCACTGCAATTTTTTCAGAAAGTGCTGTTAGTTTAGACAGTTTTTGGGTTTGTTTGTGGTCTTTTGTTTTAATGAGTATTGTCCCGTTACTTGTTTTTTTACACTGATCGACTGGCCCTCCGCATGTGTGATCTATCATTTTTTTAATTAGGAAAGGTAATACGTCCTTCAATGTTTCATTATTTTCGCTATTTCGCTTCATTACCATGAATTTAGGTCCAGGTATATACACATTCTTATTGATATGAGGCTTAAGCCTATTAGGTGGGTCCGGCGGTTGACCCATTTTTAGGGATCGATCTTAATGTCAATTAAGATAAATTACTTATTTAAGTTAGTTGCGTATTTAGTTCACAATTAAGGTAAATGTACCTATTATATTATAGAGCCCTTAAACACTTAGAAACACTTGAGATTTACTTTGCACAAATATTTTATTGGTGTCCGATAACGGTAAATAACTTTCAAAGAGAACAATGTGCGAGAAGAGAATAAAAATCAACGTCCGATCGCTTCCGCGGTTTGTCAGAGGAAAATCCAAGTAACAAAATAACCCTGTATTAAAAAGATAACTTTTACGTCTACAAACTGGATTTATCGATCAAAGAAAGTCAAAGACAAAAGATAAACAACAAGGAATGCTTACATATCGTCCCGCTTCCCGCATCAATTAGGGAATCCAATACCGCATAAAAATCACAATCCGGCAAGCATGCGGGATCGAGGTCGTCAATCCCGCGAATCCGCGGGATTTGCTGGACCGAAAACAATCATATTATTTCCTCTAAACAGTTATGTTCAAAATTGATATGTAAACAAGTAAAGAAGTATAAGTTCGGGCAAACCCGAACTTTATATACCCGGCGCAGGTATAAAATATCGTCGTTTCAACTTTCCCTGAACTACATTTGCATGATAAGTAGGGATGTTTACCCCATTTCAAACGTTTCCGATAATATCCAGAGTTAGACTTAATGATATAATTGAACCTAGTTAGGTACAAATCGATTAAGTGATTACCAGGGAACGGATTTTTAGGACCTAAAAACCTATAAAAAAGGCAAAATAAAGTAACGAAATAGGCTGGAAAAGGCAAAATAAAATAGCGAAAAAGGCAGGAAAAGGCACTAGGTATTGCAAAAAAGGCAAAAAAAGGCAAAACAAAATAGCGAAAAAGGCAGGAAAAGGCAAAAAAAATGGTATTGCCAAAAAAGCAAAATAAGGCACTAAAAAAGACAGAAAATACGAAGAACAATAAAAAAATATATTTATTTTAGAAATTTTTATATTACAAGTAAAAAGAGAAATACTATGAACTAGTTTCATTATATGAAAAATTTGTACTTTGACTCTTTGACTATTTTATCCTTTCGAGTTTCTAAGTAACATTGAACCACAAGATGCATTTTGAAGTTTTCTGGCAGCATTTTCATTCGATTTTCGCGAAGAAAAGCCTTGAATGTACTAAATATGCGCTCGACGTAAGTTGATACAAGTGGAGCCTAATTTAAATATGGAACGTTTGAAACGTTCATATAATCAGGAATAAGGGCGTTTTCCTCGCCCTTTACAATTTTATACACACCCCTCATTGTCTTCAAGCCTACGTTAGCTGAGAAAACGGCTTTGAATTTTTCCAACACCAATTTGGCAAGAGGTCCCTGCGCTTCTATAAGCCGCATGGGCATGTGTATATTTTTTAATCTTACAAAAAATTGTAAATGCTATAATCACTTTTTTAAAGGTAGAAAAGGCAAAGAAGGCAAATATCTTAAAAAAGGCAAAAAAAAGGCAATATCTTAAAAAAGCCAAAAAAAGGCAACATCAAATGTGTATACATGGAATCAGGGAAAGCTAAATCGTGGACATTCTTAATCGAATATACTCTATCTCTTTAGCAGAAAAAAATGCAATTTCCCTGGTGATTACCGAGGTACAGCTTTGTAGTTATAAAGTGGGCAGTGCTACGCCCAATTCCTAAAATTCTATAGCAATCTTATTTATTGTTTGGAGATTGTTGTAAATTTTAACTTGGAGTAAATTAGCGTCCTCATTGAAATATCGGAGTTTTCGTATTTCTGAAATTTACCGCTATACGGGAAGCATGTGTAATTTTAGTCCGATTTAAATAATTTTCAACAAATTGCTTTTTCGTACCAAGTTTGTTAGAAATTGATAAATCGGTTACCGAGATACACATTTGTGGTCATAAGTGGGCGGCGCCACGCCCATTATCCAACAATTTATAATATTCTAATTTTATGCTAAGTGGTTATTACAATCATAGATTTGAAGTGAATTAGCTCCAATAGTTACTGATTTATCGCAATTTTCGTGTTTCTGTTAATTACTGTTATATGACAGGTGGGCGTTGTTATTACCCGATTTCAAAGATTTTCAACAGATTTCTTAGCTAGACCCTACCCAAGCCTCGTACCAAGTTTGGAAGGGATTACAGCATTTCATCGTTTACCAAAAATTTCATAATAATATTATTTTCTACCACAATTCTACTCCACATACTAATTTTCAAAACTTTTCATCTAATATTTACTGAAATATCTTAGTTTTTGCATTTTTCCAAAATACCGTTATATGGGAAGTGGGCGTGGTTACAAACCGATTTCGCCCATTTTCAACACCAAATTAACCGTGGATAAAGGGCAACCTACTTACTAAATTTCGTTGAGATATCTCAATTTTTGCTAGAGCTATCGTGTACACGGACTTTCTTTTCATTCTGATCATTTATGTATACATTTGTCTTTATCTATCTCGATTCGTTCTGGCTGTTACAAACAACCGTTATGAGAACAAAGTTAATATACCCCTGTGCACAAGTGCGCTCGGGTATAAAAATACGATTTGATTTAGAAAGTCGACGTAATTACTTTTAATTGGGTTGAGTTTTTTGATAATACTATATCCGAAGGAATGATAAAGTTCTTAAATTTTCATCTTTTAAATTCGACCTTATTTTATTGCACAATCAGGAACTTTTGATTTTGGTGATTATGCATAGTTTCGTAGGTATGTAGTCAAAATCGCTATATCTGTTGGTTGTTTTTCAGAAGAAAATATATAACAATAAGACTTACTGCAGTGGCTTGTCCGATCTGAAACAATACCCGCTCGCTGTAATCTCAAATCTACCTAAAACATCAGTGATCTGGATTATTCAAATTTAACTAAGCTTTTCTGTTTTACCGCGTAACTTTTTTACCGTTTGATATTTGAAAATGGCGTTAAAGTGATATATTCTATAAAACATATTCTTGAAAATTATACCAGAGCTGATTGTGTGCCTCTTATAGAACCAGAGTTATGAGTACATATTCGCAATTTAGCACCTGAAAGCAAGCTCAAGAAAAAAAAATCAATTTTTCCGCTGGCACAATTATTCATCCATAGATAGTTCTATGATGTGTTCATAAATTGCTAAGAGTACAAAGTATGATGCTAGATATCAAGGCGAACGTTTTAAAATTTTAATCAATTACGCAGGACCACAAACAAAATCAATGAAAGGTTAATAAAACCAGACCAGGCGTTTTATATGTTTTTGGGGTTACCGAATACCAATCTGCAGTCCGTTTTGCTCCATCTTGTCAGGATTTGATTCTAACCTCAAAACATATTGCCAAGTGTATGTAGAATGTAGAAAGGAAGGCCTCTTGACTCTCAGGAAGGCCTTTCGGAAGGGCTTTTAATTCCTGTAATTAAATACTGGGTTATAAAATGATGTATATTTAATGCAGCCATGCACGTCGAACATTTTGGCGAGCAAGTTCACAACTCGCATTTGTCTTTTTAATTTTTTCCTGTAGTCCTGCAAATCCCGCGGATCCCGCATGTGTAATCCCTCATTTCTGGTCCCACAAAAGTGGCGCGGGATTGGATTCCCTAGTTGCAATATTTTGTGCCCCACTTTTCAAAATTCGTTTATTTTCTGACATCAATTAAGCCAAAAAACTGGGTTGATGAACTAACTATAAAATATAAATCATAGAGCACCCAGTTGAATCATATGAAAAAAGCCAACTCTAGTGAAAGCTTTTATTGAAAAGCGAGCTCACCAGGATATTTGGCAAATAGAGCTGTCAAACTATCGACGATACTATCGATAGTATCGATAGTCTGGTCACATGAAATAACTATAGATAGTTTTAGTACTATCGCCACTATCGTTTCATTGATAGGGTATTCTCTTTCCCAGCGCTTTTGACATTTACACGTATTGGTTCAAAGAGAACAAAACTTGGCAGCATTATTTCATGAACCAAAGAGTAAATGTCACCCATGACGAAGTGGGAGAAAAAGTATTTTTTTTTGCAGTGACGTCATTTTTTCGCCGCCATGTTATCAACTATTATTTTTTTCTCAGATGCAATTACAAATACACGGTTGCCGTGCTGGGTGATTTGTTTAGTTGGTTCATGGCATTATTTCTAAAAGCGCCATTTTTTATTTTAAGCGTGTAAATAGCAGAGGTTACATTGCCGTCTTAAGAGCGTCTCAGAAGTGGCAATGCAATATATTTCAAAGGATTGTCAAATTGAGAAATTTCAGAAAGCAGTTTCACGAGCAGTGGCACCTTGCATGGAAAGTGTCTTTCGAAAGAAAATTTTTTATTTCCGAAAAGCGAATTGCAGGGAAAGTTTCTGAAATCGCTTTTTGACTGTTTACACGGCGAATGAATTTCTAGCAATATTTCTCGACACTAAAATGCAACCGTGAGCCGTTAAAATAAACAAATTTATAAAAGCAAGAAAACGAGAAATAAATGGATTTAAAAAAACATATGAAATGGGTCGATACTATCGATAGTATCGATAGTCACCCTTAAGACTATCGTAAAACATTGATGGACTTGACTATCGATAGTTTGACAGCTCTATTGGCAATGCTTTGAGGGAATCGCCAGCGGCTCTGATACTGCTTACGGTTTTTGTAGTGATGTGGATAGTCAAACGATGGGTAGACAAGGCAGCGATTAGAAATAGAGAAATATTTACAGCTACCCCTTATACCCTGACAAAAAGATTCTTTATATTTGTGGAATCATAGTCGCAAATAATTTCAAATTTTGTTTACACTGACAATGAAGTATCTCTGCGCACCACCTTCCTCAGTGAACTCAGAAAGATTGTCGAGTGTATTGGGTAGCATAGAAAATAGATGTACGTTGTTGGCCGATAATTCGGAAATACTTCTTTTGATAATGAAAAATATGATAATTTTAACTTTAGTTACTAATTAAGTACGATTAAATTTTGATTATAAATATAAATGTTTGAACTAGATTTTTAAATTGAGTCGAGGCCGAAAATCCGGCCAGATAGTCGGATAACAGTAAGACGGCCGGATAAGCCGGATTCCGGATATCTACCGGATACCCGGCACATCCCTAATATTTACATTTTATTTATTTATTTATTTATTTACAGTCTACAAAGTCAAATGCTTCTTACAAACTAGCTAATTAAAAATCGAAAATAGTTGGAGCTTAAATCTATCCAAACTTGCACTAAAATCGAGATCTTTATTATATCTGTTACATAGCCGAATTGATCTACTGATTCGCTCGTTGAACGCATAACTAGTTCTATGAGCTGAGTCCACAAGTAACCTATTTCGTCTAAAATCTCGCGGTGGAATATAAAAATTGAATAAACTGGCTAACAATGGACAATTAATGTGATGATTCATGAAATTATATGCAAAAATAAGGGATGAACAAATTCTCCTTTCATGAAGAGTTTGGAGCCCCAGCAACTTGCGTCTGGCAGTATATGATGCAAGGCCATTCTGCCAATTCAGTTTGCAAAAAGCTATTTTAGTGAACACTTTTTGAACCTTTTCGATTTTTGCTGAATGAGTATCGTGGTACGGATTCCAAATGAATGAGCAATATTCAAGTCTACTTCTTACCAACAAAACATAGAGTGACTTTAAAGTCAAAGGATCTTTAAAGTCCTCAGAGTTCCTCCTTATGAAACCAATCATGGCAAATGACTTGACAATAATAAAGTCAACGTGCTTAGAGAAAGAGAGTTTCGAGTCAAAGTAAACACCCAAATCCTTCATCTCAAAACTGCGGAATAAATCACTAAATTAAATGGTGTAACTAATTCTTGAATATGTTACATTTAAAACATTTATTCCCGTTTAAAAACAAACTATTCATGGTGCACCATTCTTCAAAACTATTCAGATCACGTTGAAGTTTAGCACAGTCCGACAGGTCTCGAACTCTAAGAAATAATTTTACATCATCAGCGAACATCAAACAATGAGCGAATTTAAATTGATACGGCAAGTCATTTATGAATATAAGAAACAAGAGAGGGCCACAATGAGTCCCTTGTGGGATTCCTGACCAGGCATTAATAAGAAAACTTGATGTCGTAAACCCAATTGTAACAACAAGCTTCCTTCCACGTACGAAGCAAGTTAAAAACTTTAAAGTGTACCAGTGATACCGTAGGCCTGTAATTTATGCACTAACAATGAGTGATTGACTTTGTCAAATGCCTTGGAGAAGTCTGTGTAGATTACATCAAGCTGAGACCGATTTTCAAAAACATGAACTACCTCATTTGTTACTAAAGCTAGATTAGTACACGTTGATCTACCAGGATAAAATCCGTGTTGGCAATCCACAATAGCACTGCTTAAAGGATCAAATAACTTTTGAAGGAGTATGAAATCAAATAGTTTAGCCATGGTGCTCTGCCTAACAACTGGTCTATAATTACATATGTCATTCCGGTCACCCGATTTGAATATAGGGACTATTGAGCATAATTTCCAAGGCTCAAGAAAAGATCCACTTTTTAAGCATTTCTGGAAAAGCAGTGCAATAGGGTTAGTTAAGCAGTCGGCGGAGTTTTTGAAAAACACAGGAGAAAATCCCTCAGTAACTACCTTAGAGCTTGAATTCAAATTCGAAATTGCGAGATGATCATCATTTGCAGAGATTTCAAAAGAATTAATTGTTGGCAATTCAGTATGGGTAAAGTTGCAAAATGTAGAAGTATTTTGTTTTGTGTAAACCTTCTGCAAAAATTGAGCGAAAAGGTTGCAAGTATCTTCCGTATTAGCAGACATTAAACCATCATATTCCATGATAGTAGGAAATCCATTAGTTTGCCTCTTTGAATTTATGAAAAACCAAAATTTCCGATTCCACTTTGAACATATATTGCTTAGATAGAAACTTATGGAGAGAGTCCAACTCCTTTCTCAGAAAAATAAATTTCTGTCGATCCTCTTCATTATTGCAATTTCTCAGCTTTTTATATGTTTTATTTTTAACATCTTTCCAATGGGAAAGCTTTGAATCGATCCACGGAGGTTTTCTATTTATTACGATTTGCCTAGACGGAACATAATTGGAGATGGCTTGCAGAAACCATTGACGCATAATATCGTAATGATCCTCCAGTCTACCTAAAGACTCCAATCAATGTCCGACAAAAATGTATTCATTGCAGAAAAGTCTGCCCGAAAGTAATTATATTCCACTGCGGACTCTAGCGGCTTCTTTTCAAAATTATAAAAGTCAAAGTTAACATCTAGAGCTTTATGATGTAAACTATTATCTTAAATAGGCGCTGTGCTTTCAAAGCATGATATTTTAAGTTCTGCAGGAGCAAAAATTAGGTATAAAAACCTACCATTATTGTTTGAAACCGAGTTACATTGCTTAAAATCGTTTGAAAACATTGTCGATATAACTAAGTCATCTATTTCAGACTTGATATTCGGAGACAATATGCTATTACTATGACTGCCAAGAAATGCTACATAAATTAAAATCTCCTAAGAAAAAAATCTCATCAGACAGCTTAGCATTGTTAATTACATCTACAAGATTACCCAAATGACTTTGATAAACAGCAATATCACTATTAGACGGAATATAAGATATTAAAAACAAAATAGTTTTATTGTTAGTAAACTTAACACTAGCACAAATTTGCTCCAGATCACTACCAACACCATTCAGATTAACAGCTTTGCTGCAAAAATCCGTTCTGACTGCAAGTAAAACGTCTCCGCCTTTAACAAGGACCGTAAACATAATAGTCGTCGCCGAAAAATTCATTCGAAGAAAGATTTGCATTTAACCAAGTCTCAGTTATAGCTATAACATCGAAATCATGTGATTAAACATTGAGATGAAACTGTGAGGATTTCGTACGCATTCCACTCGCATTGTGATAATGCAAAGAATAGTTTGGAGTTGAGGAGCAATTTGGTTTGGCAGATTCATTCACGTTACTGATTGTGCAGCGTTGGCGTTTTGAAAAAATTGGAATGGGCGCACCTTACTTACTGGCCAGAACGCAGAGCTTAGCAGTTTATTATAGTCTGATAAAGAGACACCCAACTTGAAATTAACTCTTACCAATTTCTTGAAAGAGTCAGCAGGAAGGTCGTTTTTAATATGCTTATAGCAATAGATGCTGTTAGAATCAATCGATGCATGTTTGGCGACAAAATTGATTATGTCATTTTCGTTAACAGAGGGCTTAAAAGACGACAAATGCAATCATTTGAGCGCAACAACAACATCCAATTCTTTACTGGGATTACTACCTCTTTATGTTGTCTTTCAGTACACCAGCACCAGAAGTTTTGTCGTTAGAAAGTGCATTACCACTAGCGGATGTCTCGTTATTATTTATCTTAGCAGCAGCAGATCCGAGAGCGCTCGTAGTTTTAGTATTACTAGCAACAACGGTATCAGCAATAGAAGCATTGACGTTAGGAAGTGTATTAATATTAGCAGATGTTTGCTTTTTTTTACTTTTAGCAGTGACGATAGAACCAGAAAGAGCATTCGCATACGATAATGGTGTCATATCAATTACATCAGGAGAAGTAACGTCAATAACACATGAAAAAGCAGACGAAGCGCCAATACTTTTCATATCGGCAATGTTTTTGGCAGTGAGCATAGTCGAAGATGACATGTTATCTACGGGGGGTGAAATAACACAAACGGCAATAACGCAAATTTGTGGTATTTCCTAATTAAATATGAGCAATAAGACCAACTTTTTAACTTACCAATTTGAGTAATAAAGCAAAATAATGCACATGTGTATGTAGGTAGTCACCCCAGTTACATTTGACAAAAAGTAGTACATGAACAAGTTAAATGGACGGATTTGTAAGTATTGAATTTTGAAAGTACCCGGCATCGCGGCGGTCCGCGTTCGCACGCCGCCCCGCGTTCGCCGCCCCTCCCCCTAAAATAACACTAGTTCGCTTCTGAAACTGCTTTTTAATGTCCAAGTAAGGGGAATTATTGTGTATGGTGTTATTGCATGTATCCCACCCATAGTGGAATTTACCAGGTGCCACTGCCTTATTTGAAAATTTGCCTATAAAATGTGACTATAAGGCAGCCGAATGTCAGAAAATAAAGCGAGAAAGCCGTTTTATTACTTCATCTGTTTATTGCGACATGGTTCCATGCAAACATTTTAAGGTTTTCCAGCAATGTTCTTAACATATTAATAAGCGTGGAGATAAAATTCATACAAAAGCGCTATGTCCAATATGCCGAGCAGTTTTTAAAGACGATGCTTTTCCTATATTTTGTTAGACTTTTCATAATTAAAAATCATTATAAAAACATAACAAGGTAAAATCATTGAGAGGCAGTCTGACGTTTGCCAGCAATATAATTTCAAAATTCGAACTCAAGCTCACACACACATTCTCACTTTTAATCTCAAACAACAACAATTGTGAACAATTGAATTTTTTTATTTTCAATTTTATATGATTTTAAAATGTTTGCAAACGTCAGAAAAAAATCATGGCCACCGAATTGAGAGAATGGTTTTGCCTTCTATTGTCTTTATCATGGTAAAAATATTTTGTGAATATTACTTTCTTCATATGAATTATATCAAATTTTTTGTTTAATTAAGGCCTATCAAACAGGTTTTGAGCATTTGAGAAAGAACAACATTTGCCTGTATTTTGTTGTTGCTTCTGGTATCGAAGGTGTCAAGAACTGTTCCGATTTTTTTCTTCTACGTCAATGCGTGCTATGCGAAATACGAAAAAGATAAAAAATTGAAATTGAAGCATTGATCCATCCTGTGCCAGGCCCAAAATGTATTCAACAAAGTGTGATTGATTTTGACATTGCTCTCATAAGAAACAGGCTATAATGTCAAACTAAAATGAATTCTTAACCCATTTGAAATTTTTTTTTTTCAAATTTGAATTTGTTCTAAAAAGGTTACACACAAATTTTTCAGCAACAAATTTTCTTAATAAACATGAAATTGTTAAGAGATAAACCGCCGAGGAGAGCAAGTAAGTACATTTAAAGTTGGGTAATAAGTAAATACGTTCGACTTTTCTTAAATATTTAATGTAAGGAAACCAAGATGAAACGGAGCAAAACATTTGAACGGTGCGCTGTATGCAATAAAAGTAAGGACACGAAAATAGTGCGATGTTTTAAACCCCCTAGTTGCGAATTAAGACGGCAGCGATGCGAAGAAAGCTGTGGTGTTGTACTACGTGATTCATCTCGCGTTTGTGAAAGCCACTTCAAGGAAAGTGATTTCATTAGTGGTCCGTCCGAATCAAGCACTTTCAAACGAGCTCGTTTATACCCAGGCGCAGTCCCTATGCCATACGAAATAACTGAAACAAGTGAGGATTTGAGAACAGAAATATTTCTTCTTACCGAAATAATTAAAACCATGCAAGCAAGTTTGGAAGAGCTTAATTTAAAACTGCTCGAAGCGAAGTCTTTAATGGAAAACTATTTCGCATGAAAAAAATTTAATTTCAAAATTGTTAGTTAAGCTCACATATAAAATTGGAAACAAATGTAAAATCCTACTTTTCTAAGTGTCGAATAATGTTTAGGATAAAAAATTTAAATATAAAAATAAACGCACAAAAGCATAAAACTTGGGAAATTAAAAACAAGAAAATTACTAAAACTATTTTATAAACAATTTGTTTCATTTTATTGACAAAATATATATATTCCCGGTAATGTAAATAGAACAAAACTATAATCGAAATAAAAGCCTAGGTGCTGACAAGATACATGCAAAACTAAGGGTTAATTCGTTTGTTTATACTTTTTGACATAATAGTACCTTAAAAGAGAGCCGCACTGAATTGTCAATCACACCTTGAATACACCTTGGCCAGGCCCATGGTACAATAAAAACAGGTAGAAGCCAAATTGACATCAAACCTACAAAAGTCAAAGTTTTCGGGAGAGTAAAAATAAAAATGAGCGTGTGTAAGGAAAAATAAAAAATTACATTTCGCTGGTTGACGTTTTTGAGTAAATTTGAAGTTTTGTTTCTATTTATTTATTTTTCTTTAGTTAAAATTTGTTAATTTGTATTTTGTTTTATGTTTTTAATTTATGAGTTGCAGTGTTGTTGGAGGGACTTTCCGGCATAAGGGTCATAGGAACAGCACTTGGCATCAAACGTGCCTTTCCTGTACCTCCCGGTGCATTTATGAAATCTGCTGCTTTAAAATGTTTAACGCACAGCAAGGCATTTCGCTGCAGCTCTGGCCCACAGCTGCTTTCGCAACGCTCTTTACGCGAAGGACATTGAGGCACGTTAAATGGTATCTGCTTCATATTTAACACCACATAAAAAACAACGCTTCGGTGTTGCATTTTTAACACATACATTAAGTATAAACTGCACAACACTACAAAAATTCAAATGTTAATTAAAATTTGTTATTAACGAACATTCAAAAAAAAAAAAAACAACGATATGACATTCAAAGCGTAACGAAATATAGGAAATAAATGAAAAACAAGTTGAAGTTTAAAGGTTTGGTTCTCATGAGAGCAACGTCATTTTGGCTTCTACCTGTATTTATGTGCCTTGGGCCAGGCCCAGTAATCAGCGGTTGTGCTGCTGAGTTGAGCGAGCATTCCAAAAGCTGATATTCAATCGCTGGTTTTGTATGGAAAAAGGTTTGACATGCAAATAGATTTTAACAATTTAGAATTTTTGTGAGAAGAAATAAGAAATATTTGACATTTTCGGGAACAAATAATTTGAAAAAAATCAAATCAGCTGCTATACTGATACTACCTGTTCAATGTGCCTTGATTTAATTGTATTTTTGGAATAAACAAAGTCCCTTTTCCTTCTGTCAGTAAACTGTTTTTTTTTTACAAATATGTAGTATAAATAAGCAATGATAAATAAGGTAAAATTTGTTTTATTTCCAACATTTGTTGGAAATAAAGAAAATCTCAGATTTTGGTATTATTTCCCATTTAAAAGTGAAATAAAGCAAATTTTGCGTTATTGCCGTTTGTGTTATTTGCCGTTTGTGTTTTTGTTCACTAGACGCCGTTATTCAATTCGTATGTAGAATCGTTCGCTGATTCCGAAAATCGAGCTAATTTTTTTTATGGATACGTTTTTGAGATATTTGCAATTTACCGTTATTCAGCTAAAAAAAGCGTGGTTCCACTTAATCACGTATATCTTACGAACTAAATGGATAATCGTAATTCGAGATACGGCAATACCCTAATAGTTTCTGAGACATTAATTAGCCCGCCTCTGTGCAGCAAAAAATGTGCGACCAAATATGCAAGGAAAGCTCCAATCGCAACAGACGGCCAATTTATTCGCCACTCGACTCTCAGAGAGCACTTTTCAACAAACCTACATATGCGAGCAGTGGCTCCACATCTCCCGCTCGATAAGTACCGCCGCCGGAGAAGTAGGCGGATTTCAGCGAGCCCGAAAGAACAACTTGTACGACGAGTGTCAAGAAGCTGCAGAGAAAAAAGATGCCGCCTACAGGGCCACACTGCGATCGGGCGGAACTCGAGCCATGAGAAACCGTTATAGAGAGCTGAAGAGGGAAGAGAAACGTATTTGCCGCAATAAGAAGAGGGAGCGAAATACGTGAGCGTGAAGAGCTTGAAATGCTGGCCGACAGGAAGAATACCCGAAAAATTTGCTAGGTTTCATGACCAGGGCATACTCCTCTAAGAACAACAATGGGGACCTGGTTACCGATGTTCAGAACGTACTAAAATTTTGGAGGGAAAGCTTTTCCACCCTACGGAAAAGTAGCAGCACGGAAAGTTGTGGAGGGGAAAAACCCGAGCCCCAGTCGATGATGGCGGAGTCGATGTTCCACCGTCTGACTATGACGAAGTACGAATAGCAATAACGCGGCTGAAAAACAAAAAGCTGCTGGAGCTGACAGCCTGCCAGCTGACCTATTGAAGTACGGCGGCGAGGAGTTGATAAGGCGCATGCATTAACTCTTTGGCAGAATATGGTCAGATGAACGCATGCCCGACGACTGGAATTTAAGTGTGCTCTACCCAATCCACAATAAAATCGACCCAGCCATTCGCGCCAAATACCGCGGGAAAAGTCCTCTTAGCATAGGTTACAAGGTCTTATCGAGAGTATTGTGTGAAAGACTGACGCCCATCGTCAATGAACTGATGGGGCCTTATCAATGTGGCTTTTGACCTGGCAAATCCACCATAGACCAGGTATTCGCAATACGCAAAATCTTGGAAAAGACCCGCGAGAAAAGGATCGACACTCATTGTTGACATCAAAGCCACTTTCGACAGCACTAAAAGGAGTTGCCTATACGCCGCTATATCTGAATTTGGCATTCCTTCAAAACTCATACGGCTGTGTAAACTGATGTTGAGCAATACCACCAGCTCCGTCAGAATGAGGAATGACCTCTCCCTACCGTTCACCACCAAACGGGTTTTCAGACAGGGCGACTCCCTTTGATGAGACTTCTTTAGTCTGATGAGAAGATAATAAGAGCTGCCAAATTGAACTGCTCAGGAACAACAAGAGCGTACAATTGCGGGCTTATGCCGATGACTTCGACATCATCGGTAGCAAAAACCGGGAAGTCTGTTCTGCCTTTTCCAAGTTGGATAAGTAGGCAAAGCGAATGAGTCTGGTGGTAACGAAGACAAGACGAAGTATTTCCTTTCATAAAAAAAACAGTCTGAACATCGCGCCTTGGCACCCACGTCACTGTTGATAGTTATAATTTCCAGAAAGTGGAGAATTTCATTTACTTGGAAACCAGCATTAACACCGATAATAATGCCAGCAGGGAAATCCAACGCAGAATCACTCCTGCCAACAAATGCTACTTTGGGCTGAGTAGGCAATTCGGGATCTCGACGTACGAAAATCACATCCTATAAGTTACTCATCATGCCTGTGCTGGGATATCGCGCAGAAGCATGGACAATGACAACATCCCATTAGGCGGGTCTTGGAGTGTTCGAGAGAAAGATTTCACCGAAGATTTACGGGCCTTTTCGCGTTGGCGACGGCGAGTATCGCAGACAATGGAATGATGAGGTTTACAACGACATGGACATAGTGCAGCGAATTGAAATACAGCGGCTCCGCTGGCTTGACCATGTCCTTCGAATGGACGTCGACACTCCAGCTCTGAAAGTATTCAACTCGGAACCCGCTGGTGGTAACTGGAGTCAATCGCTACTTTTGAACCATTACTGCACCGTCTCCTAGGTAAGTAGCTACTCTATGAACCCGTGGTAGTGCACATGGTAGTGCAGAGTCGAACCAATCGGAAGCAGAGTAGCGAAAAACTACGACAGAGAGCTCCCATAAATCACGCAAGTGACCAGTTTAGTAACTCCCGGTAGTGCAGAGAGAGCCGATGGTGACTGCCGCTTAGAACATTGCCTTTTTAAGGTAATCTATGAAATACACTGCAAGTAGTCGGTTGGTAATTGACGGAGTTTACCAGGTACATAGCTACCGATTCATTAGTCTTGTAGTCGCTTCCGCGTACTGCAGGGTCGTTATGCAACATTACATACACATGTAGGTACATACATGTGTATGTATGTATAAAGATATATGTACTCATATCACATTTATGTACATTACATAAAGCACTTTTTATACGGTGTTAAGCAAGAAATATTTAGGAACATAAAATTTCATTTCAGTTAGTTATATGCAGTCATACCCGCTTAAGTACCTTCACCGCTTAAGTAACCAACATTTTTGGGCCCCGTGAATTTTTTAAATTCACCTGCAAGAAATCCCTCCTTACCACCCCGCTTATTTACCCAACCCGCCTAAGTACCTGATTTTTTTCCCTATTTACCATTTTACTTATAATTTTCCCCTTTTAAGTCTTTTTTGAAATTTTTAAAATATTTGCATATTTTGAAATTCAGCGGCAGCGCTACACAATCGATATTATTTCCCACCGTCAGTGTAACAACATACAAGGTTCAAGTGGCTAAAAATTACCGTTGATATTTTAGAATTTTTTGTCGCATTTGCTTCCATTTCGTCACTGCGCCAACAAAAACAGTTACATATGTGTTTTTTAATAACTTTTCAGGAGAGCAAAACAATTGATTCCTGGTGCCAATAGGAAATATTTTGCAAGTGTCCCTATTCCACTCATGGGGTGGTACGAGGACTTCCTGGAGGATTTAAGGTATTTGCTGATCGTAGGGTCAATCCGGCGGTGGTGGTGAGTGGGTCCAGCCACAGATGTGTTTTGGTAGACTCGTCTGATTGGGGGCTAGTTGTGGGGTTGGAGGAAGAGTTTGGGCGTTTGTTTGTTGCTTGCATGTACTGCAAATTCAGCGAGCCTCTGGAGCCATATATTAGGTATTTTGACACCGTGCTACTACTAGCGAGTAGCACGCCGGTGGTCATTGGCTTAGACGCAAATGCTTCTTCTCCTATGTGGTTCAGCAAGACATCCCGACATTCGTCTGGATATCAAAGCTGCCAGCGGGGTGAAGTATTAGGTGAGTGGGTGATGGATGATCAGTGGCGTTGACGTTGTCAATATGCTTAGTGAGTGGTACACGTTTGATGGGCCGATGGGTGCCAGCGACATTGACCTAACTCTGGTGAACAGGGCTGGGATGATGACGTTCAGATTTGGGTGGGAAGTCAAGGGAAGATGGGGTGTAAGTGATCACAATCCTATAAAGATTGAGATTACTCCACTCTTCCCACTCTCTGAGAAACGAAGGTCCGTCCGTCGATTTAGGCGACGGTTTCAGCGGTAACGACGTAGGGGGGGTGAGGGTCTAGCTCAAGCTAGATCGCTGTTTTCTCGGGAAATGAGGGAGTATAAGGAGATGCTTTTACGGGTGAAGGAGGAAGAGTGGAGAAGGTCTGTGGGGGAAAATAGGGACGACCCTTGGGAACAGGTCTATAGGATTTGTCGCAGGCGTCGAAGTGAGGAGATCACCTCTCTTCGAGTTAGTGGCTCCGTGTTAACAACGTGCAGGGAGTGTGCGGGGGTCTTGTTAGGTGCGTTCTTTCCTAGTACGGAGGTTCAGGTTCCTCAAGCACAAGAGGTACCTGTCCCTCCACTAGATGTTGGGGAGTTGGGGTATGCATTTGACCTGGTTAGGTCTGGATAGTCACCGGGTTTTGATGGTTTGAACGGAGAGATGTGCAAATGCTTGTGGAAGTTAATTCCGGAATACTTGGAGGCTATCTATGATAAATGCATGTGTGAGAGATATTTTGCACGTGGGTGGAAGGTAGCTAGGGTGGTTTCTCTTCTGAAGTCGCCTGATAAAGTCAGGAGTGATCCTCGATCTTATCGGGGCATAAGTTTCCTTCCAGTGCTTGGAAAAGTGCTGGAACGGGTCATGGTGGAAAGGCTTCAGGAGCTTACTGGGGGTAGTATGTCGGCTAGGCAGTATGGGTTTAGGAAAGGACGCAGTATTGAGGATGTTTGGCTTAGCGTCAAGGGTTGTGTCAAGAATAGTACCTGTAGGTATGTTCTTGGCATATTCGTTGATTTTAAGGGCGCGTTCAACTATTTACGTTGGGATAGGGTCATTGAGCTGCTAGAGAGACTTGGGAGTCCAGAGTTGGCTTTATGGCGTAGCTATTTCTCTGGCAGGAGAGCCGCTTTAGTCAGGGTTCCATATGTGGTCCATTTATTTTGAACCTCATGATGTATACCCTGTTAAGGCAGCTTGAGCCACTTTGCAATTTCAGCGCGTACGTAGATGACCTTCTCATCTTGGTAGAGGGGCAGTCGAGAGCTGAAATAGATCTGAAGGGAAATCAGCTGCTCAGTGTAGTTAGTGCATGGGGTGCAGATGTGGGTGTTGATGTGTCGGTAGAGAAGACAGTGATGATGCTCCTCAAGGGGAAATTGTCGCGTGGTCGCCCGCCGGTCACCCGCTTAAACGGAACCAGTCTCAGGTTCGAGATGCAAGTCAAATACTTGGGGCTGGTAATGGGCGAGCGGATAAACTTTGGTTTGCATTTTGTGCGCCTTAAGGACGGACTTCTTGGTGTTATGGGTCAGGTACGTCGCGGTTTGAGGTCTGATTGGGGCCTAGGCCGACGTGCTGTTCGTACCATATATCAGGGCCTGTTTGTGGCTTGTGCCACTTATGGTTCTGCTGTTTGGTATGAATCTGCTATGAAGGTTGTGGGTCGCAAAAAGATTTTGTCATGCCAGAGGGTAATGCTGCTGTCTTGTCTGCCGGTATGTCGCACAGTTTCCACTGATGCGTTGCAGGTGCTCTTGGGGGTGCCTCCTCTTGATTTGGTGGTTATAGAGCATTCTGTGGCTTTCCAGTTAAGAAGGAGCATGGAGATACCGTTGTTGGATGGGTGGATTTCGGATTCCGACTTGGAGAGAGAGGGTACTTGGAATGTAAACGGTCCTTGTGGGAGACGGTCTTAAGGTAGTGGCAGGACCGTTGGGACAATAGTTCCAACGGCCGGGTGACACATGAGTGTATTCGTGACGTTAATTTTGTCCGTGAAAACCCGGATTTCAGATTTTGTCTGAGTCTGGGTTTCTTCTGACCGGAAATGGGCTATTTAATGCGTTTTTGCATAGCCGGAATCTTCATGATTCGCAAAGTTGTGTATGTGGTGCGCAAAGCGAGGATTCTAGACACGTTGTTTGTGAATGTCCGATGTACTTTGACATTAGGGATTTATCTGGGATGGGGATTAGATGGACTGACGGACGGTATATTTTTGACGATGCTCTCTCTTCGAGCCGGCATGTTGAAAGTCTGGGGGTATTTGCACGAGAGGTGTTTAGACGAAGAAGGCGTGCAATTAGTTGAGGGGTTAATTTCGTGGGTGGGGGCGACCAGTCCAGAGTAGTTTGGAAACTCAACTGGGAGTAGTTACGGCTACGAGGTCTGACCGGAGACTTAATTCTGGTACCACGGGGAACAGGAACCCCCAGAGTTTACTCTGGCCTGTTCTTGGGTACGGCCCCTCGGGGAGTATCGTGGTGGCTGTGGTTTAAACCCAAATGCGGGGAGAGTCATTCTGGGTCGATGTGGAGTTGCATTGCAACCGGGTGCCGGACCTCGTACCTTACCAAGGTGGTAAGTGTGTCCATTCCTCACTTCCAATTGGTACCGAGATGCTTGCATTTCGGGCCGCTGATCTTTGCATTGATTTGATCGACTGTGCTTTTGAGCGCCGTGGTGTAGGACCGGATTCGGCAGGTACCCACGGAAATATTAGCACACGTTGCCCGTTGCTCCTGTTATGTAATGAAAAATGGTCAGAAATATTTTAATTGGATTTTTGTAATAAAAACTAATGCAAAGTGATGAGTGGACACATACTTTGTACAAACCATGAAATTTCCAGATATGCGAACCGTTTTTTCGGTCAGCGTTTTAACTTGACCCAATGCACTTTTTCAAAGTTTCGATGGGTGATATCCAATGAAAGCTCGTATTGACAAGAAATAATTTCATATGTGCACTCTAAATAATTAACAATATAAGGATGTGATGGCCTCGCCTGTCGCATACGACTTATGTAGTCCATTAGTGAATATATCGGTGGATTGAATACATTTTCTAATGTAGAGTGGACACTGTCTACCTCCATACTTTTTACTTTCGTTAATTGTTGAATTCCAATTGCAAGCGATCAAATTAAATAGTAGAATCTATGTAGTGTAAGTGGTATGTGCATACATACGTATGTATGTCTTTAGTTGGTTTATAAATATTTTTTACATCGAAATCAAAGCACACTCATCTGCGATCAAAAACAGTTATAAGCAAGTAAGCGTATACGCGATTTTTCAGATTTTTCTAGTACTACGAGCACATAGCTGTTTTTGATCAGTTCTAAACCAAAAGAGATATAAGAAAACGGCAAATGCAGAAATGTGGGCAATAGATAGTATTAATAAAATATGTAAGAAAAAAAATTTACAAAAATCACATAACTGTTTTTGTTGGCGCAGCGACGATTTAACGAATAAACACAATTTATTTTTATGTGAAGAAAACGGCAGCACCTTCAGCAAAAAAATTCTAAAAAATCAACGGCAATTTTTTGGCTCTTGCAACTTGTTACTTGTCTTAATATCTAACCCACTAGAAAGAGCACAGCTCACACTTTGTAAGACGTCACACCTGATCCCTCGAAACCTTTCACATACCCCTGGGGAACCATTGGAAAATGGTCTAAACTTGTAAATGTTAACTCGATAAACAGTATTTGTGCTGAACACCTTTCTATTGTCGAGGGTATTCAACATTTCTTGTGAATATAACTAAGGCTACGCTATCCACAGTATATTTGTGTAGAACTCACTCCGAAGTTCACAAAAAAGTGCATTTTTTATTTATTAAAAAATTAGAGACCGCAAATTACAAAATTAGGTTTTACAATAAAGCGTAAACAAGCGTAAACAAGTAAAGCGTCTACAAGTGTTTGTAAAATTTTTTTGATCGGGTCAACCACTCGGACACAATAGCCCGAAATCATTAGGCAAATAACTAAACCATACCAAGTTAAATCGTTATTTGATTTTCCTCAATAAAAAATTGCACCAAGATGTCGTCACGCACACAGCTGATTCTGTCATATTCACAAAGAGCGGATTAGCAGTACCGCGATGGGCGCAATCTCTATTTCTCTCAATCGTGGTATGTATGTATAAATATGTATAATCAATGACTTTTAGAAGAACTGAATTATTGTAAACATTACAAAACATTGCTTTATCTATTTCTAACCGACTTCAAAAAAAAGGAGGAGGTCGTCAGTTCGGTCAGTTCGTCGGAATATTTTCTTTTTATTGTATGTTACGGCATAACTTTGGATCACGTTAACCGATTTCGATAATTTTTGGCATCGGAAGTGTGGTCCCATATTAATTTTGTTTAGAGCCGATAATTGGATTGTGAAGAATAATTGATAATCTTAAATTTTTATATGAGAATTGAAGTCGGTTTTGTTTTTTGCTTAAAAATTACTTGATAATAAAATTTTTCTTTATGTGTTAATGCGTATACATACTTCATTAAATGTTCATGTTTTATTCAGGGATTTATTTATGTAAGTTAACAAGAAGTTGTAACTACATCAATAATTATGTTCGCTTAAGTACCCGCATCACTTGAAACTCACATTAAATATTGACAAGAATTTTACATTAATT
>NW_023458884.1:23177-47664 GCF_013731165.1 Rhagoletis pomonella | reverse complement strand
CCCATTCTGTTTAAAAGAGCAAAAATAACGATGGTACTAAAGAGTACCGTCGGACGACAAGGGGTTAACTTATGTATTGCCAGAGGTCTATCTTAAAATATAGAAAGACAAAATTTGAAAGTTGCCACCTGTTTGAAAATTCGGGTTAAGTAAATTGATAAGAAAAAGTGAATATTGCAATATGGGCGTCAAAAGAAAGTTTAAGAAAGCTTACAGACTTAAATATTTTTTGAGGGTTGCCCTCTGTTTGAAAATTTTAATTAAAATTAATTTTTAAGATAAATGAATATTGCAATATGGGTATCAAACTGAAGAGGGTTAGAAAATTTTACTGTCGATGAGATTTTTGAGGAGGGTTACCACCATTTCGAAAAATTTTATTGAATTAAATTGATAAAATAAATGAAATCTATATTTGTACTTATAATAAGATTGTAACAGATGATGTCTGTACATTATAGATATTAAAAAAAAAAATTAAAATGGGGGTCTTTATTAGAACTACAGAAGCCAAATAAACAATTTTTAGAATTTTTGTCTGCCTGTCTGTCTGTATATTTGTACGCGCATCACTCGAAAACTAAAGCATGGGATCAAATTCAGTTTCCACCGATGTATCGCAAGACGTCTAACTTACAATATAAAAGAAAAAAATTAGAGAGCTGCCACCTGTTTAAAAATGTCAGTTCAAGTAAATTGATACGATAAAGTAAATATTGCAATATGGCTGTCAAAAGAAAAAGGTTTGCAAGGGCTTACAGCTGAAAATATTTTTGTTGAAAGTTTCCACCCACTGTTGCCAACTTAGTGCTTTTATTAATTTAAAACGCGAAAATTTTTGAGTTTGGTGCTTGGTGCGTTTTTTGGTGCTTTTTTTTAGTTTGAAGATACCAAAACTGTAAATCTGAAACAAAAATGGAAGTTAAATTTAGAGCAATGGAAAGTTTCGTAAGGAACTTTACAAAAATGGAAGCAAAATCATGGCGTAATGACAATCATAAGGGCCTATGTTTGTCAAAAAAATATGTGGCAGAACTTTAAATCATGCCAGAATTACATACGGTAATTTGCCATTGCCTGTAAAAACGTCCATGTTGCTGGGACCAGGAATAGATCTTTAGACCTTTAATTCGGGCTGAATTTGTTATATTTTCTACAAGCACCACCATCTCCTAACAGTAAAATGAATAACGAACCTTCGACCGTCGAGGAAGAAACATTAATTTTTATTAATTTGAATCGACATACCTACAATAAAATTGTGTATGCATACAAGGTCCATTGAATCCTCCAATAAAAAATTTGGTGCTTTTTTCGAGAAAAAACGCGTTTTATTTTGGGTTTTAGTGCTTTTCCAAATTCAAAACATGGCAACACTGTTGCCACCTGTTTGAAAACTTTTATTTACTTAAAGAGATATCATAAATTAAATACTGCAATATTGGCATCAAACTAAAGAGGCTCGCAAATTTTAATGCCGAAAATATTTTTAGGGGATCTGCCACATGTTTGAAAACTTTTATTCATTTAAATTGGTAAAATAAATTAAATATTACAATACAGATAATAAACTAAAGAGGTTTAAAGAGCTTAATTCCGAAAATATTTTTGAAGCGGGTTGCCACCTATTTGAAAAATTGTATTCAGGTAAATTGATAAGATAAGCTAAATGTTGCCATATGGGTATCAAACGAAAGTATTTGAGAATAATAAAATTGTAACAGGCCGATGTCTGTACATAATTTTAAAGAAAAATTAATAGGGGGTCTATTAGATCAACATAAGCCAAATATAAAATTTTTATAATTTTGGTCTGTCTGTCTGTATGTTTGTAAGCGCATCACGGAAAAACTAATGTATGAAATTAAATGAAGTTTTCACCGATGCATATATTGCTAGAGCTCTAGTTGAAAATCTAGAATCCATTTTTTGTTTTAGTTTATCGTCGATCATTATTCCGTATTTGAATGTATTAACTTTTTCCAGTGCGTCGTTGTTTATATTTAGAGTTAGCAACGGACTGTTCTCAAAGTTTCGCACATTAACCACAAACTTTATTTTATTGACATTCAATTAAGTGTGTTCAAACATAATCAATCGCATTTTTTTGGAACTTCTGTGGGGAAGGTTTTTCGCTGAAAAAAATCAAAACTTTTTGTTGTTGCTGCGAAAAAATTAAGAAATCTGAGACGTCACGCTTTACAATTTCATACAGTTCTCTGTACAATGTAATTCACTAAACTATTAAACGGCCGCACCGATTTGGTTCATAATTGGAACATATGCCAGCACCTTGAAAATAAATGTTCCGACCAAAAATTTACTCGATATGTAGCTCGGGATATCCCTAAAATTCTTATGCAGACTAAATCGTAAAAAACCAATATATCTCTAAAACCAATTACGCTGGGGAACTGAAACTTAGCACTGATGCATATATTTCAAATGCAATGATTCAAAAACCACTGAATAGAGCTCTAGAGTTGTAAAACTATCGATAGTGCCACCATCGATAGTTTTCATGTTTCAGGCAAAGCGCTACTATCGATAGTACTATCGATAGTCAATGTAATTTTAACAACTGTTTCAAATTAACCGGGCCAGCATCGAAATACAAAAAAAAAACATGATTGGGAGAATAAACAGGAGGAATACAATGATTCTATAGATTTGAGAAATAAGAGAAACTAAAAAATATGAACTTAAACTTTCCACTGCTTGATTATTAAAACAAAAGCAGAACTTTTATTTCCCTATGCATATACATGTGTACATTTTACGTTTGGATGTGGGGCATATACAAAACGTTCATATAGCAGATTAAAGAAGACTATTAACTTCAAATAAAATTCATTCATAAATATACGCACATATGTATATTGCATTAGAAAACTTACAAATTTACATCACTCAAAAACAGACTTTAAGAATATTATATTTTAGGAACAAAAAAATTAAGGACGAAATCGTATTCGTCGTTTGCGTTTTCGTGGTTTTCCCCAAATGGGTTGCTGAGACTGTTAGCTTGTCTCATTTTCAACTATTTTGTATGTTTAAGTTTTTAAACAAGGTTAACAAAATACAATACATTGCTAAACAAAATGAGATAAGTTAACGGGCCTAAAAAGGTGTTCACATTAGACGATTTTCCAGGCAAGTTTAGGGGCGATTAGTTGAACCAAAAGTTGGCTGCCCCCCAACTTCATTGGAAGCGATTAGTTGAAAGGCCGTTCATACCAGGCGATTGTTGCTTTCAACTAAAAGTTGCCTGTAGAATCGCCTCATTTAAACACCGTATAAGAGATCATATTTTCTTATAGAAATTCTTGAAGAAATTTATCAATTCATTAGTTCATAATTTTTGCTGATGAACAGCAGCATATTCACATTTTTTGCTTTGAGTCTGGATCGCCTATCTGAAACTATTTCCCCCGCTTTGCTGAACATTCTCTCCGATTTTGTGGATGTAGCTGGAATATATAAATATTTTGATGCCAGGACTTGCAGCTGCTTCATGTCGTTCGATCTAGTCTGAATTCGAAAAAATATTAATAATATTAACGGTGTGTTATTAGAAATACTAACTTTCCAATATTCCAATGGGTCAGTGTTCAGCGGCTCGTTTGGTTTTTCTGCGTATTCTCGCAAAGCGATGATGGCATCGGCGCGGTTAGATTTAATTCTGGATGACAGTTTTTCTTTCATGAACTCATAAATTTCGGGGATTTCCAAATCTTCAGGTTTTGACGGTTCATCATTCTTGTCAGTTGATGTTGAAGAAATAGTTCTGTTGATTCCGGCCAGTTCATTTTCCAACAAAATGGATGCTTGCGTTGCATTTTGAGGAGATCGAAAACCAGGTTTTTTAAAGCGCGGGTCTAACAGGGTAGCCAATCTCGGAGTACTCCTAGATTCGTAAATAAACGGCCTCTGTTTAATTTTTTCAGCTAAATATGCGCACGTTTCATAACCCTCTGTAGTTTGCAATTTCGATTCCAGTTTCAGCATAGTTGAATATAAGCCACATACTATGGGAATTACATGCGAAATTGTTACATACTGATTCGCTGAAACGATGCTTGTATTTTTGTTAAATGGTTCCAATAATAAACAAAGGTCTTCTAGTTGCAATATTTCATCTGCTGTTAGAACCGTAGGTGCTTTGGGTGTGCTTAAAAGCACTGCAGAGATGGCTTCTTTAATAAGGAGAATTCGCTGAACCATAGCAAAGGCACTATTCCACCTTGTTGGCACTTCTTGTATAAGCCCGTATTGACAATCCTCGCCCTGTTCTTTCCTTAATTTTGCATATGCAATAGTGCTACTTTTAAAATATGCAACAATACGTTTACACTTTGTTAGCAACGTTTCAACCTTTTCAGTTGACAAAGCATCTTGTACAACAAGATTGATAGAATGAGCAAAACAGGAATGATGTTTCTTCTGAATTAATTCACAAGCCTTTATCATTGACGCAGCGTTGTCTGTTACCACACAGATAACTTTCTGAGATATGTTCCATTTAAGCATGCACTGCCGCAATGATTCTGAAATATTTTCAGCTGAGTGATTCAGCTCATTTGCTAGCTTTTTTTTAATAATAACAATCCCAACGGTTTTTACCCTCCATTCCCGCCCATCCGCACGAGAGGCGCAGTCCGCATGACGTACGGAACCAATATTTTAAATTTTTGTGCCGAGTCACGATAGGCAGGAGTTTGTTAAGTGTCGAGATCTAAAACTGTTCAGCTACAGAACTAAATTCATCAGCTGATTTTATGTATTTATGTCCATAATTCACTTATTGAGAGAGGAGAGTATCGCTTTCTTAATGCTGAAAAGCGGATCTGATATATCAAACGTGCTGGAGTGAGAGTTAAAATCCTGGCATAAGCAACGGAGTGGGTCGTGCAATTCAAAATTGGTTTTACAAGCTTTCAGAAATATGGGACAAAAGTGTCTTGATACGCGTGAGGGAACATTAAAGCTAACATCAGCCAGAAGAGACGGACTTGAAATTGAGCCTGTCAGTAATTTAACCATAAAAATTATACCAAGCATTTCCCTGCGACTGGCAAGTGTAGGAAGGTTAATAAGTTTTAAGCGACTCGTATAAGGTGGAAGACTATATTGAGAATCCCATCGGAAATTTCTTAAAGCAAAAAGTAGGAATTGTTTTTGAATTGATTCTATCTTGTCTGAGTAAATTTGATACCTTGGATTCCAAACCACCGAGCCGTATTCCAGAATCGGCCTAACTAATGTTGTAAACAGGGTTTTAGTGATATAAGGGTCACTAAATTCTTTTGACCATCGTTTCACTAATGCAAGTACACCTTTAGCCTTGTTGACTTTCACATTAATGTGAAGATTAAAATTAAGCTTAGGATCCATTGTGATACCAAGGTCCACAAAATTGTATACCTGTTCCAGGTTATGGTTACCTATTATATAAGAAACTGGCAGAACAGCTCTTCGCGAGAAGCACATTACTTTACATTTCTTAAGATTTAGAGGCATAAGATTTACTTTACACCAGTAAGCCATGCTGTTTAAGTCTGATTGTAGCAAAGACCTTTCTTTAATTGAAATGTACGATTTATAAAGTTTTACATCATCTGCATACATTAAAATTTTAAAGAATTTTATATCTGTAGAAATATCGTTTATAAAAAGCAAGAACAGAATCGGGCCTAGGTGGCTACCCTGGGGGACTCCTGAAGTAACATCAATGACGTCAGAGATAGTATTTTTAAACAATACCCTTTGTGATCTATCATAGACGTATGAAGAGATCCAACGTAGAAAATTAGGTGGAAGACCAAGAAGATCAAGTTTATAGATGAGCAACGAGTGGCACACTTTGTCAAATGCTTTACTGAAATCAGTATATATAACATCAACAGTTTTGCTCTCACTAAATGCTATTGAGATATAGGATGTTAATTCAAGTAAATTTGTAGAAGTTGATTTGCCCTTGCAAAATCCATGTTGACTGTATGAAATGCTTGAAGTGATAGAATGCGTCAACCGATTTGTTATAATTGCTTCAAATAATTTAGGAATTGCAGAAAGCTTAGCTATGCCCCGGTTGTTCTCCACTGAAGACCTGCTACCGCTTTTATGTAAGGGGGTTATGAACGATTCTTTCCATACAGTTGGAAAAACGCCCTCTTTAAGAGACAAATTAAATAAGGCTGTTAACGGCTCATAGAGATAATCAGCACAATTTCTAAGAAAACAAGTGGGGATCTGGTCAGGACCATAACTAAAAGACTGGTTTAAGGACTTCAGGTAAACTAAAACATCATCGGGAGATATTATAGGGTTATGTATTGAGTTAATTGGGCTTAGTTTAAATGGATAGTCAAAGTATGCTTGGGAGTTAGTGGAATAATTGGATTTAAAAAACTGAGCGAACATGTTAGAAATTGTTTGATTATCACCAGAGACGGTAATTTGATACTTCATGGCGGAAGGAAACCCACGTTCGCTTGGAGTTTACGAAATCATAAAATGATTTGGGGTTATATATTATACGTCGTTTGATTTTACACAAGTAATCTTTATAACACTTTTTGTTTAATTCAAAGAACTTGTGACGCAAAAGTGAGTATTTTACATAGTATGAGTGTAAGCCGGTTTTTTTGTGTAATCTAAAATAACGTGACTTTCTGTTTTTCAAGTTTCTCAGTTCTTTAGTGAACCATAACTGTGTTTGTTCTTCAGGAACACACATGCGTTTAGGCACATACTTTTCAAATAATCTATGTACAGTAAAATTAAAATGTGCAACGCTTTGCTCAACTTTTTCTTTGTATATAGGCCACGACAATTTAGAAAATTCTTTATTCAGTTTTTTAGAGTTGGCTTTCGAAAAATCAAAGCGAATATTTGGTTCGTATGTTTGGACATCGTAATTCTGACCATCGTTTATAATTTCGTAAGATATCTCAATAGCAGGGTGGTAGACATCTTCGGGCAAAACTAGTGGGTCACATTTATTTACAGCCGACTTAGATGCATCATCAACATAAACAAGATCTAATACTTTGCTAAACTTATTGCGAAGTACATTAACTTGATTCAGGCAGAGTTCAGCCATCTCCTCTAAAAATACGTTATTGCACGCGCTAGACGAGAAAGGTACAATATCATTGTCAATGATGTTCCATGATACATTTGGTAAATTAAAGTCACCCAACACAATCAATGAATCAGAGGGTTTAATCATTGAATTAATTGATTTCAGTAAAGATACATGTTGTGAATACACTGATAAGTCAGATCGGGGAGGAATATAGCATAGAGCTAAGTAAGTAAACCCTCTTCCAACCTGAACACGAACGCATTTGAATTCTGCAGATTCAATGTGTGGAAGACTAACTTCTTCAGATGGTATTGAAGAGTCTACGGCAAAGAGTACGCCACCGCCGACTCTGTCCTCCCGATCTTTTCTGTAGCTATGATAATTATTTGAAAGAATCTCTGAATTAAAAGTGTGTGGTTTGAGCCAAGTTTCAGTCAAAGAAATTATATTATAATTGCATTCAAGGCCATTAAGATATAAATTCGTTAATTTAGTATTTATGCCTCTTACGTTTTGATAATAAATACTTAAAGCAGATTTAGTAATCAGTTTTTTGATTCTGTATTCTGACGGGGAATATTTGCTAAATTATTATTTTTGTTGGGCCTATACTCAAATTCACGAACGAAAGCTCCGGAGGGCCAAAAAGAACTACTAAGCAGCATGTCAAAATTTTCTAAATTAACGTCTATTTTAAATGAAGAAATATTTCTTTCATATTTAAAATTAAATTTTCTGATACTTAAGTTGATAGTTTTAACTTTGGACGAGATGTAAAACTTTATATCGTCCTCGGAAGTATCCCTCGAAAATCTAGATACAAATATAGACTTCTTTGGGGGAACCACAACCAGTCTCCTAGTATTAGACTCGATTACCGGCGGACGGGGTTGAGTAACTGAGTTACTAATTGAGGGTAGAGTAAGCGTTGGAAGATTAGATGGCGGTGCCACAACTTCAACGGGGGAAGGGGAAGATACTGCAGGGTCGTTATTATTAGAAGCAGACTTTGATATATGTTCTTTTGAGGAAGATAACTCCGTTGTCTGTGGACATGGAGAAGAAAGATTAATTAAGTCATTCGGAAGATTGTTCTGACGTGGAACGGTCCTTTCATTAGGCGGACTATGAAGACGCTTACGTTTTGACACACGAATGTCCTTCATCGATTGTACGGTATCTAAGCATTTAAAAGATTTAAATACATTTCCATAATGTTTAAATTTTTCGGTCAGTACCAACAACTCTCTCCCTACCTCAGAAAACCCATTTCTGGTTTGCCTAAACAACTTAAAGAGATCAACTTCGGTTGACCTGCACTTTAAGCAAGACCAGCGAAGACCTTTGCCATCATTAATAGCGTCCCGAATTCTTCCTATCAAACCAGCACATTTTAGATGGAAAATACCATCACAGAGCCAGCACGATAAGTAGCGTTCAGATTCGCTTTTAATTTGGCAGTTATCAAGATCACACTTCATATTGAAAGATTTAATAACACTTATGTTAATAAAAGACAAGCAAATAAGTTTAACACAACACACACTACAATTTAGGAGCTGATGTATTTAGCTTAAAAATATATGTAGCGAACAGTTTGAGTATCACTGTATTGTGACACTTAAAAAACGCAACGCAAACAGCTGTGACAAGAAATACTAAAAGAAGTAAACAAAAAGAGCAAAAAGAAATGTGCAAAAATAGAAACGATCTCAGTTAACTACAAAGGAATTACAACAACAATGATAACAACAAATGACTCGGCAAGATTAGATGTATGCTAGTGAAATTTAATATAAACCACAAAAATCACAAAACTTTCACTTAGCTTCGAATTATTATCACACTAAGATGCTCGTAGGCACTTTTTATAGCAACTTTTACTAGAATTAGCACAATAAACTTTGCAAAATACAAAGAGAAATCAAAGCAGTAGAACTTCACAGCTTGACGTTTGCTTATTTTAATTGAAATTGATGTTGTTAATACAGCCGATCGCAGTTTGAAGTCGTTCGATATGAAATGGCATGTTACGGTCAAAAAGCTCTAATTTGCCTTTGATGACCAACAGTCGGTGGTTATAGCACAGCTCTCGGCTTGATTAAGAATATTTTTTAATTTTTCTTCCAAATTGCAATACAGTTATTGCAAATGAACTTTTTGAATGGTATTTCGCGAGGGCAACTCATATCTCGGATCAAGGCGGTGTACAAAATCTCTAAATCCCTTGTCCTCGACTATGCGGAAAGGCTGTACATCAATAGCAATCATGCGCGTTAGAGCGGAATCCAGTTCTGCTTTGCGCACCGAGTTATTTGTTACTTGTTATGTCGGAAATATTCGTTTATTGTATTTTTAGGCGTTTCAGGCTTAGAAAGAAGAGCATGCGTACGCTTCAAATGATCAATGGGGTTCGACGTGTTTCCGCTCGTTTTGTATGACTTTTTACAAATCAAACACTTGGCGAACTTTCTTTGTGAATCTAATTCAAAATGCGTCCAAACGTCGGAAGTAGATCTTCTTAAGCGTTTTTTTGGTTGAACATCTATGCAGAGAGAGGGGTTGTTAGAGCCAGTTTTTCAGTGTTTAAACTCAGTGTGTAGTTTTTCAGTCAAATTTAAACATAGTTTAACTAAACTTCGTTCAAACTGAGTTTAAACTATCGCTGAAAAACTGGCCCTTAATAAGGCAAAATTAAAAAGTTATATATTTCACTAAATTGTTTATGAAATGAAAACATCGGGTAAGTGAAACGAAGTATGAATTTTATGTAACTATTTCAACTTTTAATATCAATTTAATATCAACTTAAAGGTAGATTACTTAATTGTCTTTATTTTGACATCATTACTTTTTTAATCGGTTACGTAGTTTAGAAAATATTAATATTTTAAAATATCGCAAAAATTTTTTTACCTCTTATATCTTCTTTACTTTTTAATTGCGGCAAATAATATTTATACAGTTAAAATCAGCATAAAAAGTACTAGCCATCTGCATTTTTAGTTTTTCTATAGCTGAACGGTTGGTTATCTTGATGTATACCCACTCGTGTACGTTCATATAGCCGGGAATAAAAAAAATATTTTCTCGAATATGTGCTAATCAAATAAGGTAAAAAAATATTCTTTTTAATACAAACACCTGAAAATTACCGTTGATTTTTTAGGGCGTTGAGTAGTTTCAACCTTATCGCACAAAATTAAAACTCTAATTACAGTTTGAAATTTTGGTGATCGTTTTTTTTTTGTAAGTGATAATTGTCTGTGAATACTGTGCAAAGTTTGAAACTTTTATGGTTTTAGTTACAGAATCAAATATATTTGTATTAAAAAAATATTTTCATTGAATAAGCAAAAAACTTTTTGGCTTTTAGCGCAAGTGTACATCAACACTGCTATTGCTTTATTTTCGTCGTCCTCTTGGCACAAAAAACGATTAGAGCACGTAGGTATTTTTTGTGTGAAATGCAAAGTTAGTTTGTTTTTAATTATGGTCAGCGGTAACTAAACAGGTGACACCAGCTAGTCGGTGGGACGCTTTAAAATCACCCGATTTTATTAAATTCAGGACTCAGGAATTTCTTCCGAAGTTCGCTTGAATAAAAACTCCGGCAAAGTGCAACTGAAAAGCCGGAAAATTGGTTTCGCAAATAGCGGAAGCCATATAAATGTTTTTCTTATATGAAAATTTGACTTGGCAAATGACACCTGCAAATTGTAATTGTAAATTGTTTGCCTCAAAAGATTTTTATATTTTTGAAATCAGCGTAAAGGCACTATGGATACACATCTGCCCCCGAATCTGCCGTATTCTTAAGTTATACCGAAATCACGATCTGAGAAATGTGCTTACATACCAGCAGAATTCTCCTCAATGGCTTCCATTTTAAAACAGGCAACTAGGAACCGTCAAACCCTTTTACATGTAAATTTAACCGCTTCTAAAAATAAATTATTATTATAGCGAATTTCACATTTAGATCACTTTTAATAAAAACTTGCAAACTTACCAAAACGACGCGCAGCTACACAAAATGGAGAATTTATGAGTAAAAACGATTGTGCTAGAGGTGTTAAACTATCGATAGTCAACTAATACTATCGATGGTTTAAGCTTTTTAAAGAAAAACTATCACTACTCACCGATAGTGGCAAAAAATAAAACTATCGATACTATCGATAGTACCATCGATAGTTTGACACCTCTATAGAGCTCCGTCAGATGGTCGGAGGTTACCCTAAATATAGGTAAGGCTTCCTAAAGTGGGCCCCGAATTTACCAAGATTAATATTTTTCAATGTGTTTTGGAAATTTTTAATTTTCTGTGAAAGTGCCCGAATGAAAAAATTTTTTGGGTGCAGATTTAAAAAACATTAAACTATACAACTGAATTATTTGCGTTAAAAAATATTTTTTTTTGCTTTTGCTGCCCGCTGGCAAATAAAAATTTATTCCGACCAAACTATATCGAAATGCACGCATCTTTTTTCATAGATATATGCAGAGATGTTTATTACAGAAGTTGTTGTTAAAAATTTTTGTCCACGAGGCGCAGAAATTGCTTAAATGTTAAATTTTTCATAAAAAATTATTGGAAAGCAAAAAAAAATATTTTTGTAACGGACACTTACTTTCAAAGGTAAAATAAAAATTCCCAAAACGCTGTAAAAATGTTCAATTGTTGACTAAAAAAAATTATTTGGAATTTTGCAACAAAATTTACACAGTGTACTTTTCGACTACAAAACTCGGCGCTGCCTAAATATCATTGACAAATCTTGGTAAATTCAGGGCCCACTTAAGAAAGCCTTACCCATATATGGTTCTAATACATGCTACTAGAAAACTCGCTAGGTAGTGCTGGAGAAGAATTACTTCTAAAAATCGTATTTAATAACCGATTTCGTTCAAATTTTAAATGTGAGCTATGTACCTGTATGATGAAAAATACTTTTATAAAAATTGACCCGATGAGTGCCGCTGGAGTCGAGGTCGAAATTCATAACACGTATTCATTTTATGGTAAGCAATGGTTTTGCAGAAAATGGACCCAATAAACGGCGCTGTAGCCGAAACGTATAGAAACTCCGTATGGTTGGTCTGCTTTGGCCGTATGTTTAAGTTATACGAATTTAGTTTTCAGATGTCTAAATGAAGGACGGGGTTAAGTTTGTCTGACGTCCTCATGCACGATCATGCGATCTTACATCTACCTAGAAATCAGTTCGTAAATATTACCACGAATTGTAAAAGTGGCGAATGAACAAGGAAAGATCACCGCTGGTATATCAATTGATTCATTTGAAAGATATTCAAGAGATCACACGACTCATTTAGCCAATGCACCGGAAGGGTTTTCACTCTGTGGGACAGCTAGGATTCTTGGCCCTCCTAAAACAAAAAAACGCACTTCTGTGCTCTTGAGTTTTCTTATAAGAACTTTTATTGGCATACGTATCGCACCTTCTGTGCTCTTGAGTTTTCTTATAAATACGTATCGCACCAATGCTGTTGTTGCAAGATCATAGAAAAAGATTACGCATGCTTGGCAGAGATCTCACAGGTGGAAATAAGAACATCGGCAAGGCTCATGAAAGGGATTCGTATTCCATATAGTATCACAGCGTTAGTATTATTGGCCTATGCGTGAGGAGGATACTTCGCTTTAGTGGTTTCACCTTAAACCAAAAATTGTGACTTTGCAGTAAATTTTTGCTTTTAAACGCTCTTTTGCATTGGCCAATGCAAAAGTTCTTATTGGGCGCCGCGAAGTAAGCGGGCATTGGCTAGTTTAGTATAAAATGGAGACGTGGGGTAAACCTCTTTAATCTGATACCCATATTGTAATATGTAATTTATTTTAATTTAGTTTAAAATTTTCAAACAGGTCGCAACCCTCCAAATGTTTGTGTTATAAATGATCCTGCTATTATACCGAACGACACAAAAAAAAAAAATAATTATCCATATCGGTTCAGCCGGTCTCCAGTTTTGACGACCGTGACATACGAAGACAACATTTATATATATATAGATTTCTAAATCAAGATTTCTCAAATGCCTTTAGTTTGGTACCGATATTGTAAGATTTCATTTATTTTACCAATTTAATTGGGTTAAATTTTCAAACAGGTGGCAACCCTCCTCAAACAGATTTTCGACTGTAGGTCTGTGAAAAACTCTTTAGTTTGCATTTGTTTAATCAGTTTAACTGAGTTAAAATTTTCAAATAGGTGCAACCCTCCTCAAAAGTATTTCCAAAAGTCTTCTTTCTTAAACCTCTTTAATTTTATATCTATATCAATTAAATTGAGTTAAATTTTCAAACAGGTGGCAACCTTCCTCAAACATATTTTCGGCTGTAAGCCTTCTTAAAACTGTTTAGTTTGACACCCACATGGCAATATTTCATTTATTTTATCAATTTGAATGAGATAAAATTTTTAAATAGGTGGCAACCCTCCCCAAAAATATTTCCAGCAGTTATCTTTCTTAAACCTCTTTAATTTGATACCCACACTGCAATAATTCATTTATTTTATAAATATAATTGGGTTCAAAAATTTTCAAATAGGTGGCAACCCTCCAAACTTTTGTGATATCATTGATCCTGGTATTATACCAAATAACACAAAAAAAAATATTCAAATCGGTTCAGCCGTTCTCGAGTTTTGGCGAACGTGACATACGAACACAAAATTTTTATATATTTTTTATAGAAGACTAGCAGAGCACCCGACGTTATTCGGGGTAAGCAAATCAAAATATAAAACAGCAATATAAATATTCAGTTCAGCATAAATTAAAGGAGACAAACTATTTGCTTTCGGTTTAAATTAAGGCATCCTTATGAGCCATACGTTTAGCTTTATCATGCTTCAACTACTATTTTCATCATTTTGTACTACAAATCTTGTTCCATTATTAATATTAGGTGGATTAAGGTAACGATAGAATTTTAAAATTAAAATTCGTCTACTACAGTACATTCCGTTTAGCTGCCTATGCGCTTAGTTGGTTAAGTATAGCTGCACTTTTCCGGTAGAATACTTATTCCGGAAGGAGTTCTATGCATTATGAAAATTTTTGTTTAACAGCATCGCGGGATAAAAAAACGATTTAATCTCTCCATTTCGAAATAGTATAAAGACTGTCAGGATTTAAAAAAACACATCTTTAAATATCCAAATGATCTAATAGATGCAGACCCATGTGTATATACTTAACTCTAAACACCTCACATAAATATGTCTCCATACCAAATTTCAAGATCATGGGACTAATGGTTCCCGATTAATGGCCGATTAAAAATGCCATGCCTATGCTTCAAGTTCCCTTTTGCAAACAGTTTTATAAAAACCTTACTATAAGCAACTACCATGGATATGTATTCATACCAAAGCTCATATTCTTGTGAATTGTGGTTCCGAAGTTGTAGCTGATACAAAATTTCACACCTGTGGGATGTGCCACGCCGCTTTCAAAAACTTCATTTATATATACCTTACTATAAGCATTTATCATAGATCTTCACACCGAGATGCGCCACGCCCTCTTTTACAAAGTCATTTATATTCATATACCCTGCTATAAGCACCTATCATAGATATGCCTGCATACCAAATTTCAAGTTCACGTGAGTTATGGTTCCGAAGTTATGGGATCTGCTACGCGCCTTTTATAAACTCGTTTATATATACCTTACTATAAGCACCCACCACAGATATATCTGTATACCAAATTTCAAGTTCATGTCACCTGTGGTAACGAAGTCATATCTTTTAAATATTTCACGTCCATGGGATGTTCCACGCCTTCTTGTACAAACTCATTTATATATACCCTACTAAATATAAGCACCTTCCATAAATATATCTGGATGCCGAATTAAATCTCATGTGACTTATGGTTCCGGGGTTATAGCTGATAAGAAATTCCACGCCTATGATATGCGCCCCGCCCCCTTTTACAAACTTATTTATATATACCCTACTATAAGCACCTATCACAGATATGTCTGCATACCAAATTTCAAGTTCATATGCCTTATGGTTCCGAAGTTATAGCTGGTAACATATTCCACGCCTATGGGATGTGCCACGCCCCTTTGTACAAACTCATATATATATAGCCTACTATATGCAGCTACCATAGATACGTCTGCATACCAAATTCCAATTTCGTGTGACATGTGGTTCCGAAGTTATAGCTGACAAACATTTCCACGAATGTGGGATGAGCCACGCCCCCTCTTACCAACCCATTTATATATAGCCTACTGTAAACACCTGCCATAGATACGTCTGCATACCAAATTTCAAGTTCATGTGACTTATGGTTCCAAAGTTATAGCTGATAAAAGTTTCCACGCCTATGGGATGTACCACGGCCGCTTATATAAACCCATTTATATATATCTTACTTTAAGCACCTACCATAGATACGTCGGCCTACCAAATTTCAATTTCATGTGACTTATGGTTCCGAAGTTACAGCCGATAAAAAATTTCACGCCTATGGGAGGTGCCTCGCCCCTTGTCGAATCCCAATTTTTTTTCTCCCTATTATAGGCTCAGTTGTCATAGCAATACTCTGTCTAAATTTCATTCGATTCGTCCATACGTTTAGGCTGCAACCTGGCACATGCATACATACATACATACTTCTACAAATATATAGTAGATATGTTTGGCGCCCACTGTGTATACGTAATATTGAACGTTGTTGACCGTGCCAAACTTTAATGTGCTCATTGCCAGCCCACATATGTTTTAGATATACATTTGTATGATTTGCATAGTCTTACTTATTCAGCAATTGCATTTCATGTGTTCTGATCAACCGTAAGATAGCCATTACATTTGTTTTCGGGCGTGTGTGTTGTTGACTACGATGAAAGGTTGAAACTTGTTCAAACAAACTTTCCACAATCCAAACTCCTAGATATGAAGAAAGGGTTACAAGCCTACCCAAAAACTTATAAAATACACGCTTGTGCAAAGTTGCAAATATTAGGGTTATTCTCCAAATCTTGCAAAGCCATAGCACGTAGCACGGATGGCACGAATTGCATAACTTGCAAACACACAACAACAAAATACATGGGAAACAACATTTCCTATCGCTGCACGTCGAAACTCATGTATATATTTTGCAAAATAGCATAGCAAGATAAATGCGACCCTGTGCTAGTTGGTTTGTTGTTGGAATTGCTACATATTTCTCTCATTCCTCTCATCTCGTTCACTTCGTTTTTTTTGCTGTCTCTTGTTATTGCATTTGATGCATAATTTCGCTGCTTGCTACCTATGCATGCTATCACTTTGCAATGGGGTGCTCTCGTACTCTTCGAAACGTGGAATAGTATTTTTACATTTTGTGCAATCCGTGCATCGTGCAAGACTTCGAGAATACCCCTATTTTGTTTCCCTAATAGCCTGTTGTATGCAAACTTCGAGCGATTTTTACTAAAATGAAAATTTAAATACCTCACAATTGATAAAAAGTTTTACCGCTTCTTTCCATGCTCTGTATAAAGGAAAAATGCTCGTATCAATAATTTTCTACATAGCCAAAATACCGATTCAGTATATGGCTATACCAACGGTGGGCAAACGCGGCTCTTTGAGCCAAATGCGGCCCCTTGCTTAGCAAAGTGCGGCTCTTTTTACTTTCTCTTTGCTTAGAACATTTTGCCTCTTTTTACTTTTTAAAATACACATTTGTTTGCTGGACATTCTTTTCCATTGTGCTGTTTTTTTATTTTATTCTTTTTATATACACATACCCAAATTGATATCGGAACATTACCCGCTATTGGAGAATGGAAATTAGCTTTCTGACTTAATGTTCTTTACCGATATGATGGAACATTTGCAAAACTTGAATTTGGAGAAAATAAAATTGTAAAAACCAGTAGCCAAATGATGTTGTGCTAAGAGAAAAATTATTGTGAAATGTGATTTAATTTATATACTAACTGTGAGTTTATACTCCCTGAAGAAGGCGCGGAAAAAAAGCGCCGAAACGCGTAGGAGGGAAAAGGAAAACGTATTTTCGCTTTTATTTCACCGGCCGAAGTAGCTCCAACCCAACGAACAAAATTGTTTTTGATTTATCGCAAATTATTTAAAGTTTTGAAACTAAACTATGTCTCTATATTCATGGAATATTTCATAATTTTCCATGGCATATTGCACATGAGTTAAAAGCAGATTTTGAAAAAAGATTTGCCGATTTGAATTTATTTAAATATACGTTTGCTTACTTCATAAACACTTTTTTATGAGAAACTAGCAGACCCGGCGGACTTCGTCCCGCCCAAAATTTATTTTTTTATTCCAACATTTGGTACGATGTTTTCACCACAATTCACTTTAGGTTTTGTGGTCGTCAGAAAGCATATCCTTCATTGCCGTCTTAAATAACCTAGCGAAAGCGTTATGCCCGTGAAGAAGTTCTTGCGGCAACAATGATCCGGTTCGATGGTGAATACAGGGACCTACTAAAACAGATACAAAAATTTCATTAAAATCATTTCGGTCGTTTAGGAGGAGTTCACTCGCAAACACACGTACCGAAGAATTATATACATATGTATTTACGGATAGGTAAACGTTTCAATATGTTTGGAAGGCGCCACGCCCTCTTTTCCAATAGCCCCCACTTTTCTGCAAGAGTATGAGGTTGATTTGAAAATCTCCATACCAAGTTCTAGGACTCGACCACAATTGCTTCCTGAAATATGCGGTGCCTATAACCAAAAAGCCTATTTCAAAAAAAGCGGTACAGCCGTTCGCGAGATTACCCTCTTATAAAAAGATGGTACATCTCTTAATATGATTGGTATAGATTATAAGTATAGATAAGTAGCCACGCCCACTTATGGTTACATGTGTATAACTTGGTAACCGCTGCACCAATTTCTTCCAAACTTGGCACAGTTGTTGGCCTTGGTACAGCATAAAAAATCGCCGAAACTTTTTAAAATCGGACTATAACCACATCCCTTATAACGGTAATTTAGAGAAATACAAAATCTTCGATAAATCAGTAAATATTGAAGCTAATTTATTCAAAATTGATGCTTTCAACAATTCTTTACCAAGAAATACGTTTATGGTAAAATTTTGGAAAATGGGCGTGGCTCCGCCCACTTATGATCACATATATGTATATCGGTAACCGTTCTACTAATTTGTACCAAACTCGGTGTGGTTATTGTGCTTGCCACATATAAGCAAAACGTTGAAAATTATTGAAATCGGACTAAAATAACGGCCGCTTCTCATATAACGGTAAATTTCAGAAATGCTTGAAACTTCAATATTTCGAAATTGAAGGACGCTAATTTACTCAAAATTAATACACCCCGGCTTACCATCTAACGGAAGGTTTCGGAAAGGTGAAAAAACATATATTTAATACTTGCGCCGGGTATTTAATGTTCGGCTCCGCCCGAACTTAGACTTTCTTTCTTGTTTCGTATAGATCCGTTCCTGGTCCACTTCCCGAAAAAAAAAATAATCATATATGCTAATCTAGGCAAAAAGCTAACTACGTACCAAATTTTAAGAATATCGGAGCATAAATACAATTTTTTCGAATAGGTCGGTCCCTGGTCCACTTACCGAAAAAAAGGGATCCTATATCCTAATCTAGGAAAAAAGCTACCTACGTACCAAACTTTTAGCTTTTCTGCGACGCTATGCAAGTGATTTCAAAGACCCTTACACAAGAAAAATCTTATATAATTCCTTAGTGCGATCGAAGTTGGAGTATGCCTCAGTCCTCTGGAATCCGATGTATTTCTCACACTCTTTTAGAATTGAAAGAGTTCAACGCAGGTTTCTTCGTTTTGCTCTTCAACCACTTCATTTTGATAATCCCTTGCCACCATACAATGCTAGGTGCATGCTCATCAATGTTCTATCGCTCGAAGTTAGACGATTCGTTCAAAACTTAATGTTTATATACGATATAATCTCCGGGACCATTGACTGCTCAGATCTACTTGGACCGTTAAGTTTCAATGTTCCTAATAGAGTACTTCGCTCTCACCACCTATTTCATACTGAAATTTTAAGATCGAACTACTTTAGATTTGCCCCTCTTATAAGAGGGCTTAATGAGTTTAATCGGCTTTCTAGAACTATTGATCTTGATTTTGCGATGCCAAGGTCTTTATTCAAGTCACGCATAGAGTCTTTTTACTTAGCAAATTAACCATATCCTTAAATTAGCTGTTAAATTATTATTTCGTATCTCTCTTAATCTAGTCAGTAAGGTTTGTTACCATTGACTTAATAAAATGAAAATGAAATGAAATGAAATCGGACCATAAATACGATTTTTTCGAATAGATCGGTCCCTGGTCCACTTCCCGGTAAAAGATCCTATATACTAATCTAGGCAAAAAGCTATCTGTGTACCAAATTTTAAGCAAATCGGACCATAAATATGATTTTTTCGAGTAAATCGGTCCCTGGTCCACTACCCAAAAAAAATGATCCTATATCCTAATCTAGACAAAAAGCTACCTAAGTACCAAATTTTATGCAAATCAGACTATAAATACGATTTTTCGAATAGATCGGTTCCTGGTTCACTTCCCGGAAAAAAGAATCATATATGCTAATCTAGGCAAAAAGCTAACTACGTACCAAATGTTAAGAAAATCGGAGCATAAATACTATTTTTTCGAATAGATCGGTCCCTGGTCCACTTACCAAAAAAAAAGGATACTATATCCTAATCTAAGCAAAAAGCTACCTACGTACCAAATTTTAAGCAATCGCACCATAAATACTATTTTTTCGAATAGATCGGTCTCTGGTCTACTTCCCGGGAAAAAATATCCTATATGCTAATCTGGGCAAAAAGCTACCTATGTACCAAATTTTAAGCAAATCGGACGATAAATACGATTTTTTCGAATAGATTGGTCCCTGGTCTACTTCCCGGAAAAAAGGCATCCTATATCCTAATCTAGGCAAAAAGCTACCTACGTACCAAATTTTAGGCAAATCGGACCATAAATACGATTTTTTCGAACAGATCAGTCCCTGGTCCACTTCCCGGAAAAAAATGATCCTATATGCTAACCTAGGCAAAAAGCTACCTACGTACCAAATTTTAAGCAAATCGGACCATAATAAGATTTTTTCGAATAGATCGGTCCCTGGTCCACCGGAGGGTTTTCTCAAAATTTTCTTTCGTAAAAACCTTCTCCTGGCAATTACGAACAACTGAAAAAAATTTTACCAAATCGGCCCAACCGTTCTCAATTGATGAATTACTATACATTTTTCACACCATTTTTATATATATGAGAAATAATTGAGGATGAATTTACAATATCTAATATATAAGCGAAGAAGAGTTGGAGTTTTTGGAATTAAAAGAAGATAAGGCACCGGAAATGCAACATAAAGCTTTGCCATTGCTGGAATTCCGGCAACAAGTACCAGATTTAAAATATCCGTTGTTGAAACAGCTGCGTGCTGTATATTTTAAGTTTTTGGTACAATGTATGTATACGGTGACCATATTAACCAACGTAAAATAAAGAAAATTTATTTCAAAATGATTTGGGAATACGCACATAAAAGTTATATGATACAAGTACCTTACCCATATAGTAATTTAAATCAAATACTAGTTAATAATATTATTTAATTGTACAAGTTTCCTTGCTGTAGTGAAACCAAATCCTTTTCAAGGACTTCGCCATCCTTAGCTACCAAAATGCGTTTACCATAATTCATACTGCACGACGAAGCCAGCACGCAGTGGTTCAAAATTGGAATTTAATGTTCATAATTCACCGGAGCCTTCATTTCTCAACCAATTTTTGCTAAAAACCAAAAAAAAATTTTATTTTGGTGAAAATTTTTTTTATGACCTTTAAATTTTTTTTTACCCGGGCGCACTTGTGCACAAGGGTATATTAATTTTGTTCACATAACGGTTGCTTGTAACAGCCAAAACGAATCGAGATAGACATAGACAAATGTATACATAAATGTTCAGAATGAATAGAGAAATCGATTAAGCCATGTCTGTCTGTCCGTCCGTCTGTCCGTGCGTCCGTGTACACGATAACTCGAGCAAAAATTTAGATATCCCAACGAAATTTGGTATGCAGGTTTCTATTAATCCAAGGTAGGTTGGTATTGAAAATGGGCGAAATCGGTCTGTAACCACGCCCACTTCCCATATAACGGTAATTTCCAGAAATACGAAAACTGCGATATTTTAGTAACTACTGAAGATAATTCACTCAAAATTTATATTTACAATAATTTTCAGACGAAAAATAAAAATATTATAAAATTTTGGAAAATGGGCGCAGCACGCCCACTTATGGTTACATGTGTATATCTTGGTAACCGCTGCACCGATTTCATCCAAACTTTGCACAGTTGTTGGCCTTGGTACAGCATACCAAATCGGATAATAACCACGCCCACAGTCCACAGGGTAATTTAGAGAAATACGAAATCTTCGATAAATCAGTAAATATTAAAGCTAATTTATTCAAAATTGACGTTTGCAACAATTCTTTACCAAGAAATACGTTTATGGTAAAATTTTGGAAAATGGGCGTGGCACCGCCCACTTATGATCACATATATGTAGGAGTCGACATACGGGCGACCCGTAGCGGACAAGAGTAATGACCCAAAACGCGACCCTGACGTACAGATACACGCAACACTGACTAGTACTAACGAAAACGGACCAACGAACGAACCAGGACATAATTTAAAAATCAGTCGTCAAACTGTCACCCGAGCGAACACAACTAAAGCATCTTTTAATAAACGCAAAATGTTATTGTTAGTTTAAAACTAATCCCGGTGTTTTATTTGAGCAATAAAGCCAATTATTTCCCACAAATTGGTGTTAGAAGTGGATGAGGCTGCGCGAGTCGCGCTATTTAAAAAGAAACGAAAGAGTGCAAGTTAAAAACATTCCGCTGCAGTGCTACTAAAAACTATTGTACATGAACGATCGTAAATAACGTGTGAGATTTAATAATCGCGAATATTTGGCAAAACGTGTAAAAGTGGGCATAAACGCAAATTGGGAAGCGTACATGGCCTGATGCGTTAAAACGGACATAACAGTGCTACATTGAAGGAGTTCCGCGGAGTGCGGGTGTTTATTACTAACGAATAAAACGGTCATAACGGTCCCCAATTAGAAGCAAGCGCGGTGGTGACGATTTCAGCACACAGCGTCGCAAACATCAGCATTTCCATAGCTCAGCAACGCAGACGCAACGGTGTGCGAGAAGCGAAAGCGCAGTCGAGGCGCAAGCAGCAACATTGCCATTGCTCGGCAACCCAGCAATTATAGTTCATTTCGTCGAGCAAACAATTTACTCAACTGTGTTAGAGCAGCGAGAGCGCAGATTGCGGCGCAAGAAGCAACATTGCCATTGGTCGGCAACGTAGCAGAATATCCCAACGCAGACGCAACGGGGTTTGAGAAGCGAAAGCGCAGTTGAGGCGCAAGCAACAACATTGGCATTGCTCGGCAAAGCAGCAAATTATATTAACGCAGACGCAACTGTGTAAGAGCAGCGAGCGCGCAGATTGCGGCGCAAACAGCAGCATTACCATAGCTCGGCAAAGCAGAAAATATACCAACGCAGACACAACGGTGTTAGACAAGCGAAAGCGCAGTTGAGGCGCAAGCAGCATCATTGCCATTGCTCGGCAAAGCAGCAAATTATATTAACGCAGACGCAACGGTAGCGGAAGCACAAATTGCGACGCAAGCGGAATCGCCAGTGTGTGGCGACAAGTGTACGATATCAGCAACATCAACAGAAACGTCGCAGAACGGCGAAGTGCAAGCAGCATCACAGCAATTAGAAACAGTAACAAGGTGGAGAGAAGAGCGCAACGACAGACAGCAACCAAAGAAACAAAGGAATGCAAGCTAAGTCTATGTAGTTTTGTCATTTGTCTTATTCCTTTAAGCTTATGTATGTATATGTATGTAAGAGAACCGTTCGCTATTGTGCACTATTGATTGAAATATAGAGTGGTGGCGAAATAAATAAGCCATAGAGTAAATATTTTATTTGGTACAGTAGTAGAGATTATAAAATTTCATTATTCCTTTTTTCATAAACTTTGCAATACTGACTTAACTTATTTTGTAAATCAATTTCAATCAAATAGCTTTAACTATAATCATTGATTTGAAACACTGAGCCGTGTTTATTATACGAAAATATATATAGCACTATAAAATTATTGTCTATTCGTTAAAATTGTAAGACTATGGACCGCGGACAGATTTTAAGGTTGACGGTAGAGGGACTACAGGAAAATTTAGAAAGATTGGGGCTAGAGATAACCGGACGTAAAGCCACACTACAGGACAGACTGTTGGAGCATTTCGGCCTGAATGCTAGTGACGACGAGGATGCGGAATTCGATGACGCAGGTAGTAGACGCAGCCTTCTTGGTCCAGCTGTCGAACGTTCGATGTTTACTCTCCGCGACATTGAGGACTCAATGACGTCATTCAGTGGTTCAGGCCAGCCGAGCTTCGAACAATGGCTAACAGATTTTGAAGAAAATGCGGCAGCAGTGCAGTGGAGCGAGCTACAAAATTATATTTATGGCAAGCAGCTGTTGAAGGGAGCTGCGAAAATGTTTGTGCGTAGCCGTATCGGTGTCAGTAGTTGGAGTTCACTCAGGTCGGCTTTGCAGGACGAATTTGGTGCAGCATTGTCGTCGGTTGAGGTGCACCGCGCTTTGAGGAACCGTCGTAAAAAGCAAGATGAAGATTTGCGAGAATACTTATATAGCCTGATGGAAATTGGAAGGTCCATAAATTTGGTTGACCTTCGGCCTTATAGAGTACTTCATCGAAGGAATACCAGAGGCCAAATCAACCATAGCTAACTTATATTAAGCCAAATCTATTAATGATCTTAAGGAGCAAATTAAAATCTTCGAGAAAATAATGCGCGGGAAACCTCTAACCACTGCTGGGAACCAGGGGCAGCCATCGTCATCAAACAAAGCGGGTCCGAGTTCCCATCAGAGGAGTGGAAAATGTTTCCGATGCGGCGACAGTTCGCATATCGCCCGAAACAAATACAAGTGCTTCAGTTGCGGAAAAGAAGGTCATCGTGCAGCGGAGTGCAAAGCGGTCAACAAGCCGGCCAAGTCGGAAAAGGGTAGCGTGAATACCATGGCAAAAACTGGGAATAGGAGCAGTATGGTGTTCAAGGACTTAGTTTTTGGGGCCCCCAATATGTGTCCTAAAACTATTTCAGCCCTGGGTGATACTGGATCTGACGTGTGTTTGATACGCAGCGATACTTTGCTAATGCTGGGGCTGGACGCGGAACTAAGCAAAGAGAAG
>NW_023458884.1:0-22777 GCF_013731165.1 Rhagoletis pomonella | reverse complement strand
AAGTTCAAAATTATTACCGACTGCAACGCGTTCGCTATGACTATGAAGAAACGAGATGTACCATTGAGAGTGTCCCGCTGGGCTATGTATTTACAGGACTTCAACTACGAAATCGAGCATCGAAGTGGCACTAAAATGAAGCATGTGGACGCTTTCAGTAGGGTATCGTGTCTGCTATTGGAAGACTCGTTAAGCCACCGGTTAAAGCAAGCACAGAAAAAGGACGATTGGGTGAGAGCAGTTCGGAAGGTTCTCGAAAAGGATTATTACGAGGACTTTTATATGAAGAATGGTGTGCTACACAAAGATCCCGTCAAGGAGTTGATAGTAGTACCTTCACTCATGGAGGAGGAAATCATTCGAACGGCAAATAAACAGGGGCATTTCTCCACTAAGAAAACGCAGGATACAGTCGAAAAGTCATTTTTTATTCCGCAACTGAAGTCGAAAGCAGCGCACGTGGTTGGAAGTTGCATTGAGTGCATAATTAACGGTAGCAAAACTGGGAAAAGGGAAGGTTTCCTAAGTTCCATCAATAAGGAAGACCGCCCATTGGGTACGTTCCATCTCGATCATGTCGGGCCAATGGAGACGACGAACAAATCCTACAACTATCTGCTGGTAGTAGCGGACGCCTTTTCCAAGTTCGTTTGGTTGTATCCAACGAAAAACACAGGAGCAGAAGCTGTAGTCGACCGACTTAAAAAGCAGTCAGCAGTTTTTGGCAATCCGGCACGCGTTATAACCAACAGAGGCGCAGCGTTCACATCGGTCCTCTTCAAAGGATATTGTGAGAGCGAAAATATGCTACATTTGACCATTGCTACCGGGGTTCCGCGAGGAAACGGTCAAGTCGAGCGGATGCACAAGATTATTGTACCTATGATAACGAAGCTCTGTTGCGAAAACCCTAGCAACTGGTACAAGTATGTGAATCGCGTGCAGCTGATCATAAACAATACGTCACCTCGAAGCAACAAGGTGTCACCATTCAAAATATTAACCGGCCTTGATATGCGCGTAAAGGAAATGCCGGATCTGCAAGAACTATTAAATAACGCCAACCTAGAAGAAATGGATTCCGAGCGGGAGAGAAGCCGCGAGCTTGCTAAAGACAACATAGCCGCGATTCAAGAAGAAAATCGTAGAACGTTTAACGCTCGTCGTAAGGCCGAAACCGAATATGGCGTCGATGATCTGGTCGCAATTAAACGCACGCAGTACGGGGCTGGTTTGAAACTGAAGCCGAAATACCTCGGGCCATATAAAGTGTTGCGAAGGATGGACCACGGTCGATATGAAGTTTCCAAAGTGGGAGATCATGAAGGGCCTGGACGAACTACTACGGAATACATGAAAAAATGGGACCCTTCATTCGGGCCGAATGAAAATACAGGACGGTTGATTGTAGGAGTCAACATACGGTCGACCCGTAGCGGACAAGAGTACTGACCCAAAATGCGACCCTGACGTACAGCGACATGCAACACTGACTAGTACTAACGAAAACGGACCAACGAACGAACGAGGACATAATTTAAAAATCAGTCGTCAAACTGTCACCCGAGCGAACACAACTAAAGCATCTTTTAATAAACGCAAACTGTTATTGTTAGTTTAAAACAAATCCCCGTGTTTTATTTGAGCAATAAAGCCAATCATTTCCCACATATATGTATATCGGTAACCGTACTACCAATTTGTACCAAACTCGGTATGGTTATTGTGCTTGCCACATAAAAGCAAAGCGTTGAAAATTATTGAAATCGGACTGAAATTACGGCCGCTTTTCATATAACGGTAAATTTCAGAATTGCTTGAAACTTCAATATTTCGAAATTTAAGGACGCTAATTTACCCAAAATTAAAAGGAAAGGTGAAAAACATATATGTATTTAATACTTGCGCCGGGTATTTAATGTTCGGCTCCGCCCGAACTTAGACTTTCTTACGTGTTTTTGTGTAATTTTTTTGTTTTGGGAAAATCATACAATTATTTTTGACTAGTTTTTATTAAGTAACATTTATTAACTTGAACATTTTATTCAAAATTGCTACTTTTTCTGCATTTTGTACTAAGAAATTTAATATAATCAAATAAAAATTAACAAATCAGTCTCAAATGGTCTCTTGCAAATATTGTAAGCTGTAATAAAAAAAAATAAAATTAATCAAATTAAGTGAAAAATGAGGGCTCCAGTGAATTATGTACACTAAATGCCAATTTTGAACCACTGTGCAGCAGGGGATTTATTGGTCTCTTTCAGTGGAACTGGAAACTCAGCGTGCAATACGATCCTGGCCCCAACTATCCCTGTACTTTATAGATTGTACAAAGATTACCGATTAAATAGAAACCCTTAAATGGGGTGCGAAACATACTGGCGAAGGTTGTCATTATATTTTGTTGGGGAAATTTTTATTTTTCATACTTACTTAAGCGGGTTTCACTGTATACTTAAACCCAAATTTGTGAAACTAAAATTCAATTTCCAAGAGCATTTAAGTGACAAAAACAACTTGAATCAGCTGTTTCTCAAATACTTTCAAATATTTTCATTTGACCACTTAATATTTTAGCTTTAATTTGCCGTATTTTATATTACGATTGTTAAATTGGTTCATAAGATATACATACATGATTAAAAAGTACCAATTTTAGCTTTAAAAAGAATAACGGTAAATTGAAAATATCTTGAAAACGTATCCATAGAAAAAAAATAACTCTATTTTCGGAACCACCGAGCAATTCTACATAGGAATTGGATAAGGGCATCCACAGAACATTTTTGCTGTAAACCAGTGTAATTATTGAAAGTTATAAAACTATCAGCTTTTTGTGTTCGCGTACATGGGCGTCGCTACGTAGGGGCAGGGGACTTTGAAGTTTACCTTATATGTAGGTATACAATCTTCGATTATTACCGCAGCGACCACAAAAATGCATTTGCCAATATAGCAACTCAGTTGCCAGCTTGCAGTTGCCATCTGTAAAACCATTTCAGCCAGTAGCCACCCAACTGAAGTTCGGTTGCCATAAGCCTAAGTCGGCTCAGCTCGATGTTCCGGTCACATAAATAAGTACTAATTTTCATGAGTCTCTTCTTATTCTGGTACTTACAAATATCGGGCCAAAGTTATAATACCATTTCATGCTCATGAAAGGTATAGTTTTCAGATTTCAAATCGGTGAAGTAGGTAACAAAATATAAATTTAAACATTTTCTTAACTTCTTCCCAGCGTATCTATTGAAATGTCATTTTCAAAAATTTCATGCATTGCTATGCCATGTCATTCCATCTCAAACATACTGTTATAGCATGTCATTGCTTCTTAGCTCAGCTGTTGTTTGCTGTTGTGTTTCTGCAGCACATTTTTAATACTGTTTAATCCTGCCTTGTATGAAAATGTACATATATAGTAGGGGGGCAAAGCCGAGGCCGAAAAGAGCCACATCTATGTTCTAAATGCTACAGAGCCACAAAAAAAGAACAAGAAAAACAAAAATTTTATTTTTAAATAAAATTATTATTAGAAATGGAAAACATTAATTTTATTATTATTCTATTGTACGTAAGATAGATATAAAAGAAAATTCAAAAGATCCCTTTGGCAAGATTTTCAAAATCTGATTTTAGGTCAGTTAAAGCCGTTCGTAATAATTCTGTTAAATTTTGGATAGTCAATAGGTACGTTCGTTTAAAATCTCCAGTAAAAAACGTCCAACAGCGAATTCTCTTACAAGGGAAAAAAATCTAAAATAGTACGCGAACAGAAAATTTGCAGAAACTTGCAAGTTAGACGAACAGCTGATAGAAATTTTATTTACATTAACAGGTCTATTCTGCACGTTACCGAAGATTTTGTGACCGGAAAATTTTATTACCAAAAAATGTTACCTCTTCTTGTCACCGCGATTATAGGTACGTTGGTAATGCAGCGAAAAATATTCAACAACTCAGCTATGAAGATTTGTAGAAATTCCTGTATTGCATATTTCACGGGGCAATATTTTGTTACCAGCTTATGAGATGATAACCAAATTTACCGGTTACAAGAGAGCACAGAATGCGAAAAAGGTTTAAAAATTGACAGACACTTTAATTACCGGTTATAAAATTTATGTTACCAGCGCAGAATAGACCTGTAAAAAGTATAAAATTTAAAACGTAAGAAAACAAATCCTGAATTCTTATCCTGACACAGTTCACCGACTAAACTAATAATTACTTATTTCTTACAAGTTTAATTAGTCGCATTTTACTATTTCAACTTCCCAACCACCAAATTCAATTTAGGGATTTGCCTAAATTCCAACCAGCTCTTCTTGAGCAGCTAGTTTCTTGTTGGCAAATCGCTGTGGGCTAAAACATGTATAATATGTATGTATGTAAAATATGTATATATATGCGTAATATGTATGAAATGTGTATTTTAAAAAGTAAAAAGAGCAAAAATGTTCTAAGCAAGGAGAAAGTAAAAAGAGCCGCACTTTGCTAAGCAAAGAGCCACATTTGGCTCAAAGAGCCACGTTTGCCCACCGTTGGTACATATATAGATTTTTAATTAGATAATTGTTTAATAAATTTTACTATAAGTAGTAGGAGCTTGCAAAATTCGGAAAATCTCTTCCCGTATATACAATGTAAATAATAATGCTGAATATTTTGCATGTGTTCCTTTTGTTGACATGCATAAATTTGATGCATGATTTGATTGGAATTTATTCGTCAATGTCTTCATATATCACTTTGAAACATGTATAAGTGACATGATATAAACTGGCACTTGCATGATGTGTTACATGTCGCTATGTTTTGTGGTTCAGGCTCACGACTTAGTTAGGCCGATCTGTAACAGCCACAGAATTGAGCTATATATCAAACTAAAGTTCAAGCTGCAGTTGCAGTTGACCGTGTTTGTCAAAAAGGTAAAAAGCGGCAGAAAAGTCGATAGTGAGTAATATAATCTATTGAAAAATATTAACCATATTTCCATGGAATTGAGATTCGGAAAAGTTATTAGGTATTATTCATAGTTTTGAAATATATTTCACATAAGCAAAAAATAAAAATAGCTGAGATCCCTTTCTTTTTTAAACACCTAGGATATCACTGACCATTAAAAACGACCCTGAATGACCGCAAACCGCAAAGCATTACACATTTTTGTATGTGATTTTTGAAATGAGCGATCTAAAATTAGCCGGTATACATATTTAAAATTTTTTAGAACCAGTGGTTGAATTTTTGTACTGAAAGGGTTAACCCTAAAATATAATCTACGTCTACGGAATGGGTATTTTTTTAATTTTAACACAAAATTTACTTTTTATTTTGTTGTTTTAAATATATGTGGCTATAATTTTTATTAATAAAACTATGTTTTATTATTAGTCAAACTCACAACTTCAATATTCTTTAAAAAACCAAGACATCACTAAGTATATTTTAGCTCACAGGTTATCTTTTAAGTACATAAGCCTCTACGGCGTATTTTAAGGCGTTACGTTACTTCCAAATATGTTAGGCTTCTAGGGTTCAGAAAGCTTTAGTTTGAAAGTGTGATATTAAATGCTTTTCACCATAAACGGCGCCAATTTTCAATGATTATTGCGTTTCAGATTAAGACTAATACCAGATATTGTGAAAAGTTGGACTATGCCTTAAAGATGACGGTTGTCTTTCACGAAGTTCTTTAAATAAATTTTGAGCTAAGTACTCACCCGTATTTCGGGGGTTTCCTATTTCCTATAAAATTTACCTTTAGGTTTATGCATTTTAAGAATACATCGAAAATTTGTTTTAGAGAATCAATGTGAAATAATTGCAGAAAGGACTAACCGGTTTATTGAGCAACCGAGACATCTGATTTTTAAATAATTTTTGTAAAACAAATCGGCAAGTACATATCTTCCCCCGCATGCCAGAAACATGAATGTGTAAAGATGAAAATTTTAGGATTTATTTACGTACATTAGAATAATAATAATATTAATATTTTTCTTTTATTTAAAAATAAAATTTTTGTTTTTGTTGTTTTTTTTTCTTGCTCTTTGCAGCATTTAGAATTTACTTGTGGACAGAAACCTAGCCTCTGTTATTTCACTGAAATTGTTTTCTATTGGCAGAGCTGCTATGGTAAACAGGCGACCTTATTAAAAACAACTCTGTTGCACTTATTTTACTGCATTTTATAAACATAACCAACTACAAAAGTGCTTTTAAGTATTCAGTTGCCCTAGTTGCTATTTTATCAGAATGACGATTTGTACATGCTTTTTTTAAGTTGCAATTTATGCATGTATGTTTGTTTAGGTCAAATCTCAATGCCAATGCACTATGAAAGCTGGACTAATCCGCTAGGTGGGGTAGGAGGCAAGATGTTTCAAAAATTCGTATTTATGTTCCGATTTTTAAGGAAATAACTCCACAAAAACTTTAGCCGGTAGGTGGCGCAAGGGTGGATATATTTTTAGAACCTGCGTCTACGGTCCAATTTAGTTTATATTTAGAATACATTTTAGTTATGTATGTATATGGAAACATATAGCTCTGCAAAAATTTAAAAGTTTCTAATTCTAATCAAGTGCTCAACCTTTACCTTAAAATTGAAGGAAAAATTGTCAAAGTATTGATATCTGTATAGTTTTCTCATATTCTGCATTGCATCAGCTAAACATCGCATTCGATTCATTTCGCTATCTGCTTTAATTAATTAATCCCAACGGTTTTACCCTCCTTTCTCGGCCAACCGACACGTGGGGCACAGTCCACATGACGTACGGAACCTTTTTTTTTTGTGCCGAGTCGTGAAAACAGGGGTTTGTTAAGTGTCGAGATCTAAAACTATTCAGCTACAGAATCGAAATCATCAGCTGATTGGATATGCTAAAGATAGTATTTCAATTATTGAGAGAGGAAATGATAGTTTTCTTTATAATAAAAATCGAGTCCGATAAGTCAAACGTGCGAGTTAAACTCTTGACATAAACAACGGAATTTTCAAAATTAGTTTTGCATGGCTTCAAAAACAGAGGGCGAAAGTGTCTTGACAGTCGAGAGTGAACATTAAAATTTACCTCAGCCAGAAGGGCTGAGCTATTAATCATGCCTGTCATTAATTTCATGATAAATATTATACCTAGTATTTCCCTACGACTTGCGAGTGTAGGCAAATTTATTAGCTTTAGACTACTAGTGTAAGGGCGGAGATTGTAGTCTGAATCCCAGTTAAAATTCCGCAATGCGAAAAGCAAGAACTGTTTTTGAGTTGATTCAATCCTTTCTAAATAAACTTGGTAGCGGGGATTCCAACCAATAGGTCGATATTCTAATACAGATCTAACTAAAACGGTAAAAAGAGTTTTTGTTACATAAGGATCTTTGACCTCTTTTGACCATCGCTTTAAAAATGCAAATACGCCTTTGGTTTTATTGACTGTAACATTAATATGATGGTTGAAATTGAGTTTGGAATCCATTGTGATACCAATATCGACAAAATTGGATACCTGCTCCAGATTATAATTTGATATTGAATAAACAGCTGTTGAACTGCCCTTCGCGAGAAACACACAACTTTACATTTTCAAAGGTTTAGTAGCATATAGTTTGCATTACACCAGCTAACCACGTTGCTTAGATCCGCTTGTTACAAAGACCTTTCTTCGATAGAGGATAATGTTTTAAAAAGTTTCACATCATCGAATTGGAAAAAATAAAAATTGATGCAACTTTCTTTCCTAGTAAATTTGTTTGCTTCTCGAAGCATTGATCCATCCTTTGCAAGGCCCAGTAATCAGCGGTCGTGCTGCCGAGTTGGGCGAACGTTCCAAAAGCTGCTATTCAATCGCTTGTTTTGTATGGAAAAAGGTTTCACAAGCAAATGGATTTTAACAACTTATAATTTTCGTGAGAAAAAATTAAAAATATTTGACATTTTCGAGACCAAATAATTTGAAAATAAATCAAATAGCTGCTCTACTGATACTACCTGTTCAATGTACCTTGGAATGATCTCATTATTGCTATTCAAAAAGTCACAAATATATAATAATTTATCGGCTCCTGCGTGTACACTCATGTTAAAATGAATAACACTTTTATTTTTTATGAACTATATTTTATTTATATACCAAAATATTGTTAAAAACAAGAAATTAGGCGTTTTTAATTATTTTCTGTTACTTACATTCATAATTTTGCTTTGAATAAAAATGTACTGAAAAGTACTGATTTTTTTAGCATGAAAAAGTCTAATGTACTGATTTCGCGCATAAAAAACCCTACAAGTTGATAACTTTTTATCATGTCTCATAATTTCTTTTTTATTTCTAATTTTTTCGAATACAAAGGATATGGTCATTATTTTTCGCTTTATTAAGTATTCGAAAAATTATATGTTTCAATGGACACATCGATTTGAATACATAATTCAGATTTAGATTTAGATAATATTTTAGTTTACTTTTATTGTTTGTATTTTCGTCGATTTTATATTTGCTACCACAAAATAATTGATATCAAATAAAACACCTATTTGAGGTAAAATTTTCGAGTGACGAAAGCTGAACAAGAAACACAAAATTTATGATATCAATTTCGTGACGAAAACTATACGCATTTTTTAACTGCCTTGGAAACGTACGGAAAATCTTTTTTTTATTTATTCGGAACGTTGCGAAATTCCTTCGTCACGAAATTGATATCATAAATTTTGTGTTTCTATTTCAGTTTTCGTCACTCGAAAATTTTACCTCAAAGAGGTTTTTTATATACTCTACAAAGCAACGGGTTGCTACGAACTGAACAAGTAGTAGGTTTAATTGTATTTACAAAACTCCGCTAAGTTGTATTTTCTAGCCTATATTAAAACAAACGAACATGTTTGACAATTAGGAAAGTGTATAATTCAAGAAATATAAGATTGCTTCAATCTCCCCCTTGGTTGCTAAAATCGACCCGATGAGGCATCCTACTAACTGGTCTTTCGGGGACGTCCTCGGCGTCGGATCCTGTTCAGCGTTGCCGTTTTGCTTAAAGTTAAGCAAAATTGATAAACTTTTTCTTGGCTGTTAAACTGTTAAACTATTCTTCGTTTTGCTTAACTTTTTCATTTAAATACATAATCTAAAATGAAAAGGTATTTTCTTCAAAATACTAAAGTTCTTTAGTTTCCTTATTCGATCAAAGAAGTAGCACTGATTAATTTCATACAATTGGCCACCCTCGACAGAAGTCGATTTTATAAGCACATACATATGTACATAAGTGTTCGAAACTGAAAACAATTTGTCATCTCTAGTTAGCTTTCGGTTTGCGCTCTTTTTTTGGCAGACTTCAATCGTCCAGAAGTGAAATTTTCTTTTTGTTGTCCTCATGGATAGGTAAGTATGTATTTACCCATTAGAAGGTAAGTAATGAAAACGTGCAAAATTGGTATTCATATAAATATAAAAATATGTATTATAAGATTTTTAGAAAAAAAGCGCGTGATTGCAAGCAATTCAACCAACGAAGCACAATGCGAAAATGACAGGAAAAGCAGGTAAGCGCATTTTTATACATATGTATACGTGGGTATGTTTTATATTCAGAATGTATTTCTGTTATATTTTTTAGTGAAACTTAAACTCAGACAGGACTAAAACGAAAATTTCGTTCTGAGTGGTTGCGACAATTTACATGGCTTCGAAATAATAATGGTTTAGTCTTTTGTATCGCCTGTGGGAGGCCAATATGCAACAACGTAAGTTTTTTAAAACAACACGCAACTTTTCGCATGCATGTCCAAAATGTAGAGAAGAAAAAACATCAGCTTAAAATTGATTCTTGTATGAACCAAGAAAATACAAAATTCATGAAACCAGTACACCATGCAGAACTCACATTGGTGATGTTCTTAATATGCCACAATTTACCCTTCGTGCTTATGGATTATTTACCGGAACTTTTAGTAGAATGTTGCTGTGACTCAAAGATTGCGAAGTCAATCAAATGTGGAAGAACGAAAGCAACTGAATTAGCAGATTTATTGGGTAATACAGCAGCAAAAACAATTTTGGCTCAATTGAAAACAACAAAGTTTTCACTGATCGTCGACGAATCGACTGACGTTTCTAGCAAAAAGTCATTAGTTTTAGTTGCGAGATATATGGATAAGTTAGCTCGTAAGGTCAAAGACAGATTTCTCGGGTTAATTGAGTTAAGTGATTGTAATGCGAGCTCTATATATGCGTCCATTAAATTGTTTTTTGATAAACATGAAATTCCAATAGCAAACCTTATAGGTCTTGCGACCGATGGCGCAAGTGTTATGGCTGGAGAAATTAACGGCTTGCAAGCAATATTTAAGAGAACCACCTATTTTATTGAAATGCAGTTGCCACTCACTACATTTGTGCTCGTCGTATGCTTGTAAAAAACTTCCATTGGAAATCGAAAAACTTTGTCGCAATAAATATACTTTTTTTCACACAGCCCAAAGAGGATATCCGAATTCAAAGAATTCCAAGAATACTGCTCTGTTAAGCCCCCTAAAATATTAGGAGTTTCATTAACAAGGTGGCTTGCACTCGAGCAAGTAGTAAACCGTATAATTGAACAGTGGGGTCCTTTACGCTTATATTTCGTTTCTTGTTACTTTGAGGTTAATGGAATTCGGGCTGCTGATTTGGCACACATGATGGATGATTCAAGTTTCAGAGTAATTTTTTATTTTTATCGTATATACTAAATATCATTAATGGGCTAAACAAGGAATTTCAGTCGGAAAAAGTTCGACTGCCCTATTTGTTTTCACATATCGAAAGTAATGTTAAATTGATACTAAGTAACTTTGTAAAAAGTGAATATATTTTGACTTGGCTAGATTCCTTGGAGAATTTAAATTTATTTAAAAAAAGTAGTTATTTACCAACGCAAGAAATTTTTATCGGAGCCAAAGCCGAGCTATATTTGCAGAATAGCCATTTGTCGGACTCACAAAAGCTTGATATAAAAACGAATATTTTAAATTTTTATTTGGAGTTATTGAAGCAGATTTCCCAGCGGTTTGACTTTGCGAGAGAAGACTTACGAAACTTATCTACCATAACTCCTAGTAAAGTGTTATCGGATTCGCAGATATGCATAATGCCTTTAATTTCCAGTTTCCCTAACTTAGTTAATTCTGACGCGGATAAAATAGTTACACAATAGAAGTTATTAAGATTTAGCAATATTGAACTTAAAGGCGACATGGATATCGTCGAGTTTTGGGAAAAAGTTGCCTCTTTTCGAAATGGTATGGAAGAGTTATGTTTCAAGGAGCTTGCTTATTTTGTAAGTAACTTACTGTCCTTACCGCATAGTTCAGCCGCTGCTGAAAGAAAGTTTTTAGACTTGAATTTAGTCAAAACGAAATTACGAAACAAACTTAAAATCAGAACTATAAATAATATTATGTTGTCAAAAGAATTATGCGTAGGCAAAGTTGAACCTCACTATGTATGGTTGGAAAAAGACAGTTTTTAATCAATACAAACTTAAAAAAACATCTTATTCCGCTAAGGGATAAATTTAAGAATGCAACGACGTCTTTACGGAAAATTAATTATACTTTAGACATAGGCACCAATTTATGTATTATTAACAGGGACGTGAACCGGATGAAAAATTTGGTCGGTTCGGTTCAGCGGTTCGAACCGTTTTTGCACTTTTGGATTGGTTCGTCAAAGGGGTTTTTTGGTCTTTGAACCGGGGTTTCGGTTCGGTGCAACGGTTCGAGAAACAAAAAAATAACGCGCAAGTTTAAGTGTCAAGTGTCAAGTGCAACAACGCACAAGGTTAAGGGTCAAGTGTCTGTCAAATGAGATCGGTTGCCTTTACATTTTATATTGTCACATGGTAAACAAACATAGTAGGTATTACCATGTTTAACGAAAAGAAAAAAGTACATACATTTATCTATTGAAAATTGGTTGAAACGAACCTTTAAACCTTTATAGAAAGTGGTTCGGTTTTCGGTTCGGATCAAACATTTGTGGAAAATTTGGGTTCGGTTAATGGTTCAGTTAATTAATAGAAAAAAGCGGTTTTCCGGTTCAAAACCGGTTCACGTCCCTGATTATTACGTACATAAATACATACATATGTATGTATGTACTATTTGTGTTTAAAGGCACATTTGTACGGATGCCTTAAAGGTGGAGTATTTACTATCGCTTCATGAGCTTTATATTACTTTAGAAAGACTTAAACTAAAATTAATTTAATATCTAATTTGATAAACTAATATGTATGTAATTTAAAGTATATGTATGTACTAATACAGTTTGCGTTACATAGTTTTTAAAACTACTTTTTATTTTGCTTTCTTTCTTTGTACCTGAATTGAAATTGTTCGTTCCTTACATAGTCTCTGTGCTGTGTTATTATACCTACAATAAAATAATATGTACACATATATACACATTTGGAAAAAAGTTTGTTTGCTTAACTTTTTCGAGAAATGTTAAACTTTTTGAAGGATTTTGATAAACTTTTTTTTCCTGTCGCGGCAACACTGATCCTGTTGACTGGCTCTTCGGAAGCATTGTTAGCACTTCGATATAGAATTAACGATGAGGCATGGTAGGTGCCTAAGAGTTTTTGGAGGTTATCTTCATGCGCGATTACATAAGCAGTAGTTCCTTGTTTCGCGATGATGACATAAGGCCCGTCTCATCTAGGGATGAATTTGGATGTCACACCTTTGGAAGCGTTGCTCAAAACGTGAGTAGTGACTAGAACCTTCGAAACAATATCTAAGTTTTCTTGGTTACGTCGTCGTGGATTGGTGAGACCTTTGTTGGCATTTTGCTGTCTTAGCTCAAATTCACGAGCAGATGCGAACACCTCAGCAAGGCTGCCCAAGAATGGCGTGATTTCCGCAATAAAGTTTTCGGAGTGAATAACAGCTTTCAGGTCGTGCTGAACATCATCAATAGTTCTTATCTCGCGGCCAAAAGTTAGATAAGCTGCAGTGTAATCAGTGCTTTGGCAGCGAGTGGTGTTCATGGCGAAGCGTATGGCTGGCAACTTCCCTGCCTAATTTTGATGCTGCTTTCCACCCAATATCACCAACTGTGTCTTCAGATCACGATTCTTTTTTTCAACGGGGTTTGCATGTGGATGGTAAACAGGCGTAAACACTTGGTCCATGTTGAGGCAAAAGCAAACCTTCTGAATAACTGAGGATACAAATTGGACTCCGTTGTCGCTGATGACCTTCCCCGGGACTCCATAGCGCAGGATTACTTCGTCGATTAGCAGTTTTGCACAGTTTTCAAAGTGCTTCAAAACGCTTTTTGCTCGATACCGTTTGATATAACCCCGTTGGCTTTAAATTAGTGGCCTTGTAGCGTTGGCAGTCAATGCAATTTTTGACGTGGGTTTCGATTTCCTTCCGGATACCAGGCCAATAGTAGCGCGAAGTAATCTTGTAGGAAGTTCGGCCAATTCCATAATGACCTGCTGTGTCCTTATTATGTTAATGGTCCAAATGGCTGGACGCTCAGTTTTATGGATAACCAGTTGCGCGTCTCCATTGTCTTCGTCGTGGTAACATAAGAGTACTCCGTCGTTCATAGTATACCCTCTTTTGGCCCAATACGCGGCGTCATCTGTCTTCCTTTCGAAACAGTCGATGATAGTTCTCAACTCTGGGTCACCAAGTTGTCCTTCTCGTATCTCTTTCGCTCCTCGCCGCGGGAGTTTAACATCAAAGGAGCATATATGGCATATTTCGTCTGGGTCATGCTTTCCTTCGCAAGGTGGCCTGGATAGCATGTCCGCTACCACATTGGTCTTTCCCGGTTTGTAATAGATGTTTACGTTGTACGGCTGTAGGATTAATGCCCATCGAGCTAGGCGTCTAGTTGGTGATTTAAGTGTCATTAATAGCTTCAACGGTCGGTGATCCGTACAGAGAGTTACCTCGGATCCTTCGATATAACCATGGCATCAGTCTTCAGAATAAATGCAAGGCTTTCGTCAGCTTGCTTCAAAATAGGTGATGTCGTCAGGAGTTCTTTCAGCTCATCAAATGCTGATGGTTGCTTTTCTGGCCACGACCAGATAGCGTTCTTCTTCGTTAGTTGGGATAGTGGCTTCGCAATATCCGCAAATTGAGGCACGAAACGCCTATACCAGTAAGAAGCTTGAAGAAATGATAGCAGCTTCTTAACGTTTTCGGCGGTTTGCACGATGTTATCGCTGCAACCTTCTGTGGGTCGACCATGATGCCATTTGGAGTCAAAATGTGCCCCAAGTACTTAACTTCGAGGCATGCAAAGCGACACTTGTCGATTTTTGCCTTAAGGCCAAATTGTCGTAAGCGATTTAAAAGTCGATTGAGCTCTTCCGCGTGCTCTTCAAAGTTCTTTGAGCACAAAATGATATCGTCTAAGTACGCAACTAGAACTAGATCATTTAGAGATATTTTAAGACGATCGATTAAGCGTTGAAAGGTCGCTGGCGCGTTTCGTAAACCAAAGGGCATGCGGGTAAATTTGTACATCCCTAATGGCGTGACGAATGCGTTTTTTTCCTGTTCCCCTTCTCAACACCAATCTGTCAATAACCAGAATGCAAATCCAAAGTTGACATGAGCTTTGTGTCTGCCTTAGTTATGGCGTTTAGTTCTCTGTAGTCTATACAGGTGAGTACTCCACCTGTCTTTTTCGGAACTATTACTAAAGGAGCTGCCCATGGTGATTCGCACTCAACAATAACTCCTGTTTCTAACATTTTACCAATTTCTTGTTTTAGCTCTTCTTTGCGCTGTGGCGATATACGATATAGAGCAAAGCGATTGGAAGATATTCGCCAGTATCGATTCAGTGTATGGCTAATGGTGTTGTCGAGGTTGGCTCCTCGAATACGTCTGCGTTATTGAATAATAGTGCATCTAGCTCCACTTTCTGCTCCGTTGTTAGGCTGCAATCGGTTTTCTGCTGTTCATTAAATTTGAACATGTTCAGAGAGAAGAAATTTTCGGCAACAAATTTCTCTCGGTGCGAACAGCGGAGATGTACTTTCGGGAGTTATTTGTCCAACCGGTAACGCACTTCTAAAAATGTCCTGCACGGAGTGTGGCGAATAATCATTCTGGTGCGATCGTTTACCATTAGTCTCTGGACAAGTTTCCGGAGAATCAGCATCTGTTGCATTTTCACCGCACTTATCGATGTATCGCAGAAAGTTTGAATATTCATTCAAAGCCTTAGTGAAGGGTGACTGCTGGTAACTCGTCACCACGTGCGCACCAGCGATATCCATAACGAATATTTGACTGCCATCACTAGGTTTAGCCAAATCATATTTCACCTTTGGCTCGTGTTCAAAATACCAGAATCGTTGGTCAGATTCAGGACGATTCCCGTCAGCTCCATGAAGTCTGCTCCGATAAGCGTACGATTTTTCGTAGCGTTTGGTAGGGATACCAACCGAATTTTTCTTACACTGTTGCCAATTGTTACCTCGCAAGTAGTGGATAGTATCCTTTGCGTGGTGGTTCCATCTGCCAAGGAGACGTCTGCCATGACATCTTGAAATGCGCACCCCTTGCTACTAATGATTTTCTTTAAATTTGCGCTGGCAACGCTCGTTTTCGCCCCTGTGTCCAATAAAGCTTCACCTTTCTATTCAAACATCGTAATGTGGACCAATGGAATAGATCTGCCAACGACAGCTACGACAGATATTAAGGGCTTTCTTTACTATGCCCACAGCATTTTGGGCAATTTGCGCGGAACACACCTGGTGCACCATAGCCATAACATGCAAAAACGGCTGTGCGTTTGGAATGTGACGGTACTGCACTTGAGCTTGGTGCTATAGTTGGTTGTTGTTGGGCCTGCTGCGACTGTTGCTCTTTTTTCTTTTTAAAGCAAACATCTACAGTGTGGCCACGTAAACTGCAAAACGAGCACCTTTTTGGTCCTTCCACAGATTCGTTTTTATCGGTAGATGCGATTGTAAGCTGCTTTGCTTCAGCCAAAATCATTTCTACATCTCGACAATTTGCTATTAATTCGTCGAACGTGGAAACTTTATCGCCACGTACCTTAATAGACAATAGACCGTAAATCATATTGAGCTGCACTGTTTCGCTGATGGAATCACTCAACTGCGAAAAAAGTAGCCGCTCTTACATATGAAACTGTCAGTAGCTTCACGCGTTTGTTGTGTTTTTTTTTTTTTTTAATATTTAAATAAGTTTTCCAATTGGGCATTGGAGGGGAAAATGTTGTTCGGATCAGCTCAACTGCATCTTCAAAGGTCGCCACAGTGTCCTTCACACCGATCCACCAGGACGCTGCGTACTCTTCCAGCAGAAGTGGCATACCGAACAAGGCATCTGCGTCAGAAATTTCTCCAATGTCCTTGTAAACTGTAATAGCAGCAATGAACTCTTCCACTGCCGATGGATCGCGTTGTCCACAGAAACGTGCTGTGCACTGGAGAAAAGACCCGCATTTATTGCCGCCTGCAATCGCTGCCAAAATTTGCGAAAATTGATCAGGCGAAAACGTGGCCATTTGTCTTCGCGTTCTTCTTCTGAACTGTTGGCCTCTAAGTTGGGCGCCAATGTACCGCTCTTGCTTGCGCTTCGTAGTAAATAATGCACACGAACGGGTTCGCTAGTCAGCAGTTCGTTTTATTGTGATAAAAACACGAACAATAAAGGTAAAATACATATGTATAATAACATGCACACACAATCACCTTCGGGTTTGATCAAGGCAAGGCACTGTCCGAACCAATGCCGGACGAGAAAACGTCACTTGGCGCAAGCTCGAAGCCGATTGAAGTTTTAAGATCAGAAACGCCACGATTGAGAGAAATATAGATTGCGCCAATCGCAGTACCGCTAATCCACTCTTTGTGATTTTGACAGAATCAGCTGTGTGCGTGAAGTCATCTTGGTGGAATTGTTGATTGTTAGCATACGAAAAAACCAAATAACAATTTTAATATATGTACGTGATTTTAAACAATTATTGAGACATTACAAGGCAAAATGAAGTGTGCCGTGGCAAAGTGTAATAGTGAAAACAAAAGGAAAGCGTGCGATCTTATTTTTCGTTTTCTTCGGACGCAAATCTGGCGAAAAAGTGGAAGCAGTTATGCCGGCGAGGAGATGCATTAAACACCAAATATAGCTATGTGTGCATGAAGCACTTTACTAGTGAATATATTGAAAATAATATTTTTAGTGCTGGTATGAGGTAATGCACCAGTGGATAAGGTCCCAGGCGCTAATTCAAGCGGCATCTTACCGCGCTGTTACGTACCTAATACAAAACAGTCGCCGCATTATTATACATTTAAAAGTTGAGCTTAAATTATGTTTTACTTACAAAAAATATTTATTTCCAAAGAAGCCACACGCATGCATCCTCTCGGAAATGGTGCAAAAGTCATCAAATAAAAGCTGTGGAGTCAACAGCTGTGGAGTTGGTGGTGGTTGGCTACCGTCCACAAATATAAATATGCACTCCGTGATGGCTTTTTAGAATGGCGAGTCCAAAAATTCACTTTGCGGCACACCTTCCTTTTGGTCAACACATACATTTTTTCATGTGCTAAAAATCGTACTTACCTAAAGGGCTACATGTCCAAAGTTAATGCTACGTGTTCCTAATTAATCAATCTTTGTATATTAATTGATTCCTGCAAAATTGGGCCATGTAATATTAAAATTAACACATTTTTCTGCATTGTTTACATATTTTTATATGCGTTTTGGCATTTCTCTCTCGCAATTGCACCAAGATGACGTCACGCAAAAATTACGCTCAAAAATCCTCTCTCATTGGCGCAATCTTGTATTCTATCATTCTTGCAGAAACGCGATTTATATACTCTACAGAGCAACGGGTTGCGACGAACTGAACAAGTAGTAGGTTTAATTGTATTTACAAAACTCCGCTGGGTTGTAACGGGTGATTTTTTAAGAGCTTGATAACTTTTTTTTTAAAAAAAACGCATAAAATTTGCAAAATCTCATCGGTTCTTTATTTGAAACGTTAGATTGGTCCATGACATTTACTTTTTGAAGATAATTTCATTTAAATGTTGACCGCGGCTGCGTCTTAGGTGGTCCATTCGGAAAGTCCAATTTTGGGCAACTTTTTCGAGCATTTCGGCCGGAATAGCCCGAATTTCTTCGGAAATGTTGTCTTCCAAAGCTGGAATAGTTGCTGGCTTATTTCTGTAGACTTTAGACTTGACGTAGCCCCACAAAAAATAGTCTAAAGGCGTCAAATCGCATGATCTTGGTGGCCAACTTACCGGTCCATTTCTTGAGATGAATTGTTCTCCGAAGTTTTCCCTCAAAATGGCCATAGAATCGCGAGCTGTGTGGCATGTAGCGCCATCTTGTTGAAACCACATGTCAACCAAGTTCAGTTCTTCCATTTTTGGCAACAAAAAGTTTGTTAGCATCGAACGATAGCGATCGCCATTCACCGTAACGTTGCGTCCAACAGCATCTTTGAAAAAATACGGTCCAATGATTCCACCAGCGTACAAACCACACCAAACAGTGCATTTTTTCGGGATGCATGGGCAGTTCTTGAACGGCTTCTGGTTGCTCTTCACTCCAAATGCGGCAATTTTGCTTATTTACGAAGCCATTCAACCAGAAATGAGCCTCATCGCTGAACAAAATTTGTCGATAAAAAAGCGGATTTTCTGCCAACTTTTCTAGGGCCCATTCACTGAAAATTCGACGTTGTGGCAGATCGTTCGGCTTCAGTTCTTGCACGAGCTGTATTTTATACGGTTTTACACCAAGATCTTTGCGTAAAATCTTCCATGTGGTCGAATAACACAAACCCAATTGCTGCGAACGGCGACGAATCGACATTTCACGGTCTTCAGCAACACTCTCAGAAACAGACGCAATATTCTCTTCTGTACGCACTGTACGCATTCGTGTGGTTGGTTTAATGTCCAATAAAGTAAACTGAGTGCGAAACTTGGTCACAATCGCATTAATTGTTTGCTCACTTGGTCGATTATGTAGACCATAAATCGGACGCGCGAAACACATTTCGAACCGAACACTGATTTTGGTAATAAAATTCAATGATTTGCAAGCGTTGCTCGTTAGTAAGTCTATTCATGATGAAATGTCAAAGCATACTGAGCATCTTTCTCTTTGACACCATGTCTGAAATCCCACGTGATCTGTCAAATACTAATGCATGAAAATCCTAACCTCAAAAAAATCACCCGTTATTTCCTAGCCTATGTTAAATAATCTACTACAATATAACTCGGTGTTTACATTGATGCGCAAACGAACAATAGTAAATGTTGAACAATTAGGAAAATGTATAAAAGGACAAAAAGAGCAAAAGCAATGTGCACAAACAAAAACAATTGTAGTTACGGATAAACAAAAGCAATTGACAACAATAGTATATTATGTGAAACAAAATACTCGGCTCATGCAATTAACCCTTTCCGGTCAAATCTGTCCGAGATGAATATAAAAAATTTCCCTCTTAATTACAAGGTTCACAGAGCCTCATAATAGCAAAAGTAAAAAAATATATATTCAAAAGTTGTTTTGGGTAGCTATTAGGGCTACCTCAAATTTGTGTAATATATTGTACAAAAGTCCGCAAAGGAGTAAAAGCACTCAAGAAGACTCAATAAATATTTCACTAAGTTTGACGGAATAAAACTTTTATTTCATTGAAAATGAACTTATGTATGTACAAAATAATTGATTTTACTGCAGATATGTTGGAATGAAAATTTTATATATTTTTAAGTATCTTTCGTTAAGATTTACATTAAAAAATTTTAAATTTTCTCCATTAAAATAGAATTATAGAAAGAAATTTTGAAAAATTTCAGATACAATTGCAATATAAAATACAAATAGCCCGTTTTAATAAACCTTCCGGTTTTTCTGCCTTCAGTAGATCAAGAAATCAAAGACCTACCCTTTACCGCATCAACAACGCACAAGCTCTTCTAAAACCACGGCAAAAACCACCCTAATTGCCTGTTCAACTGCAACCTTTACGGACGTTTGTACAATATATTGTACAATTACAACCTTTCAGTGTAAATGTACAATATATTGTACTTTTTTTTTAACACTCGGGAAAAATATTTTAAATCATGATAGTTTAATTTTAGTATTTTTATATGATGAAATGCTTTTTTATTAGCGATTTTACTTGATTTTCACGTATTTTTTGTACAGTAAATTTCCACAACTTGCGTGTCACTGGAATTTTATAAAATGGTCTATTATTAAATTAAATTCTAAAAATATTTTTGAAACGTTTTCGATTTTGAGATTTACGTAAACTATTCGGGACATTCCAAAACTTCATAAGGTTTAATTTGTTTTCAAAAATATTAGTAAGATTTTAAATAGCACGCTTCCAATGTTACAAAAAATTAAACGTACAATATATTGTACAAATGCAGGGAAAGGGTTAAGAATATTAAGTTAAATTAATCAAATTTAAAGGAAAGTTTGATATATTACTTATCTTTAATTGTGCACCAGACGTTTATTCACACTTTTTAATTTCTTACTCTATTAAACGTAAACAACTTTATAAAACACGAAATTGAAACAGAGCACAAAAAAGCATAGCTGCACAGCTTTGACGTTTCCGTGTTTTCCTTTTTGTCCAAAAAATTTCCCCAATCTCCCATAGTGCGGCGCTAGGGTCAAGATATTTATTGGGAAAAAACGTTGTGGTCCGATCTGGTATGTATGAATTTAGAAAATATAGTACTTATTCATTCAAATTATCAAACACCTTAAAAAATATTTTAAATGTTCCACTAAAGATTTCTTATAGTAGGTTCACGTTGAATCATTAACTCGACTTTATGGGCTATTTTGGAGTTTAACATTAAATACTACTCATCAACTCGGAGTTTACCATACAACAAATTTTCGCTGAAATCGCCTTAAATAACACTTTCATTTGGTGTTTATTGGAATGCAACCCTTTTGGGGTAAATTTGGCCGCACAATGCACACATTTTGGTGGCACTAATATAAATGTTGGCCCCAATGATGAATATTGACAATTAGCTTGTTCCCGCACTACAGGATTTAATTAGAAATAGTCCGAGGTCGTTCGGTACACATTTACCGTGACTACTTCGGACTATTTATGTTTAAATCCTGGAGTACCGGAACAGGCTAAATCTGAATAAGAAAAAGTAAACAATCAATTGTCAAATTAAACTCTGTGTTTCTTAAACACCCTGATGAGAACAATTGTCATTTATTCATAAACAAAAATCCTTAAACTCGTGTTTATGGCGCAACGTCAACATTATAGCTAACTTTCGTTTGACACTTACGTATCGTCGCCACCATGTCAAACTATCGAATGTGAAAATGGGTACTTTTTAGGAGAGTAAAAAAGCTGTTGTGAAAAATGTTGTTGTCATTAGAAAAAAGTTTGGGATTAGACACCTTGTTAAAGCCATTATCCTTTGCTTAGAAGATTAGCAATTCGACGATTCGCCAACTTACGTATCATTCTAAACGCATCGTAAATGAAAAAGCATTTTAGCACATTCGATAGTTTGACATGGTAGCGACGATATGTACCCTGCAGTGAAATCCCAAACTAGTCAGGAAAAATACTAGTTTACAACTAGAATTCCCTGACAGAAACCGAACTAGTTCGAAAATGACCAGACTTGTACCAAGTACAAAACTATTTATTCATGCCCTGTTTTATTTGACTTCGACAGTTTAATACGATAAAGTTCACAAAATATTATAACTTTTATTTGGGTATGTTGTAAACCATTAAATTGAGTACGTATTCGATTATACCAGGCCTGTTAAGTAATAATTAATATTCATAATGACTATTAATTAAAGCATGTTTTTTTTGATAACCGTTTAGTTGATTAAATACCGATTAATTGTTACTCTTATAAATTTTTAAAAAGAATAAACTGAAATGTGCAAAGTTAATGAATTTAATTTATTTTAATACTATATAAAATATTTTAATTTATTTTAATTTATTTTATTACTGAAGTATTAACTGACGTATTAATTTTATTTTTAACTAAAATTTTTTCCTTTGCAGATTCAATATTATTCAAAAAGATAAATATATTATTGTATGTATTTATTGTTCCTGAAACCTTTTACTTTTTATAAGAAATGCATTTAAATTTATGTTCGAAAGTTGGAAATATTTATGTATTTAGTTTTGCTTTTAATTAATAGTCAAAAAAATTTACACCAATTATTGGAACATCTGAGGCTGCTAAATAACAATGTGTGATATATTAAAGTGTACTTAATCAAAAGTTTTTTATAGTATATTCATGAATTCATTTTATTTTTTGACTCCCAGAGTAGTGGTTTTGGTCGATAATTGGACTAGTTTTTTTCTGTCTATTTTCAACTAGTATGATACTGGTATATTTCTGACCGAAATCTGACAATTGCCATCTCGTAGGACATCCCCATGTTAAAAATACCAGTTGGTTGCATGGAAAAAAGATAGTTGGCTGACTAGTTGGGCATGTGGTTCATACTAGTTGTGAAGTAGTTTACAACTAGTACATTTGACTACAGGGTATGTATGTAGGTAGATTAGACTGCATCACCAAAAAAAGTTGCGGTTTTTCCGCCGGGATTACAAAATTTATTATATTCTAAGACGTTCACCAAAATATTTGGCTAAAATATTAAGATTTAAGTGAGCTGGACCGATTTGAAAATACCTCC